>NW_027011997.1:260000-295000 GCF_036934945.1 Oncorhynchus masou masou
TGCCCCACCCAAATGCAGAGGCCTTCGGAGCCCCCTGTGCAGAGGTCATCCCAGTACAGCACCCCTTGGATATTACAAATAACACGGCACGGAATATGTACAAACATAAGCTCCTCGAGGACAATCCAGAGACACTATTTGCTGTCGGCTACAAAGAGGGGAATGTGAGCAACTTCATTTTCCACACAGACCATCCCCTGGTACAGTGCTATATTAACACAGACCATCCCCTGGTACAGTGCTATATTAACACAGACCATCCCCTGGTACAGTGCTATATTAACACAGACCATCCCTTGGTACAGTGCTATATTAACACAGACCATACCCTGGCACAGTGCTATATTAACACAGACCATCCCCTGGCACAGTGCTATATTAACACAGACCACCCCCTGGCACAGTGCTATATTAACACAGACCATCCCCTGGCACAGTGCTATATTAACCAGACCATCAGCAGGTAGAATGCTATATTAACACAGACCATCCCCTGGTACAGTGCTATGTTAACACAGACCATCCCCTGGTACAGTGCTATATTAACACAGACCACCCCCTGGCACAGTGCTATATTAACCAGACCATCCCCTGGTACAGTGCTATATTAACACAGACCATCCCCTGGTACAGTGCTATATTAACCAGACCATCCCCTGGTACAGTGCTATATTAACACAGACAATCCCCTGGTACAGTGCTATATTAACACAGACCATCCCCTGGTACAGTGCTATATTAACACAGACCATCCCCTGTCACAGTGCTATATTAACCAGACCATCCCCTGGTACAGTGCTATATTAACACAGGCCATCCCCTGGTACAGTGCTATATTAACCAGACCATCACCTGGTACAGTGCTATACTAACACAGACATCCCCTGGTACAGTGCTACATTAACCAGACCATCCCCTGGTACAGTGCTATATTAACACAGACCATCCCCTGGCACAGTGCTATATTAACCAGACCATCCCCTGGTACAGTGCTATATTAACACAGACCATCCCCTGGTACAGTGCTATATTAACCAGACCATCACCTGGTACAGTGCTATACTAACACAGACATCCCCTGGTACAGTGCTATATTAACCAGACCATCCCCTGGTACAGTGCTATATTAACACAGACCATCCCCTGGTACAGTGCTATATTAAACAGACCATCCCCTGGCAGTGCTATATTAACCAGACCATCCCCTGGCACAGTGCTATATTAACCAGACCATCCCCCAGCATGGTGCTATATTAACCAGACCATCCCCCAGCATGGTGCTATATTAACCAGACCATCCCCTGGTACAGTGCTATATTAACACAGACATCCCCTGGTACAGTGCTATATTAACACAGACCATCCCCTGGCACAGTGCTATATTAACACAGACCACCCCCTGGCACAGTGCTATATTAACACAGACCATCCCCTGGCACAGTGCTATATTAACCAGGCCATCCCCTGGTACAGTGCTATATTAACACAGACCATCCCCTGGCACAGTGCAATATTAACCAGACCATCCCCTGGCACAGTGCTATATTAACACAGACCATCCCCTGGCACAGTGCTATATTAACCAGGCCATCCCCTGGCACAGTGCTATATTAACCAGACCATCCCCTGGCACAGTGCTATATTAACCAGACCATCCCCTGGCACAGTGCTATATTAACCAGACCATCCCCTGGTACAGTGCTATACTAACACAGACATACCCTGGTACAGTGCTATATTAACACAGACCCTCCCCTGGTACAGTGCTATATTAACACAGACCATCCCCTGGCACAGTGCTATATTAACACAGACCACCCCCTGACACAGTGCTATATTAACACAGACCATCCCCTGGCAAAATGCTATATTAACCAGACAATCCCCTGGTACAGTGCTATATTAACACAGACCATCCCCTGGTACAGTGCTATATTAACCAGACCATCACCTGGCACAGTGCTATATTAACACAGACCATCCCCTGGTACAGTGCTATATTAACCAGACCATCCCTGGCAGTGCTATATTAACCAGACCATCCCCTGGTACAGTGCTATATTAACACAGACCATCCCCTGGCACAGTGCTATATTAACCAGACCATCCCCTGGCACAGTGCTATATTAACACAGACCATCCCCTGGTACAGTGCTATATTAACACAGACCATCCCCTGGCACAGTGCTATATTAACACAGACCACCCCCTGGCACAGTGCTATATTAACACAGACCATCCCCTGGCACAGTGCTATATTAACCAGACCATCCCCTGGTACAGTGCTATATTAACACAGACCATCCCCTGGTACAGTGCTATATTAACCAGACCATCACCTGGTACAGTGCTATACTAACACAGACATCCCCTGGTACAGTGCTATATTAACCAGAACATCCCCTGGCACAGTGCTATATTAACACAGACCATCCCCTGGCACAGTGCTATATTAACCAGACCATCAGCAGGTAGAATGCTATATTAACACAGACCATCCCCTGGTACAGTGCTATATTAACACAGACCATCCCCTGGTACAGTGCTATATTAACACAGACCATCCCCTGGTACAGTGCTATATTAACACAGACCATCCCCTGGCACAGTGCTATATTAACCAGACCATCCCCTGGTACAGTGCTATATTAACACAGACCATCCCCTGGTACAGTGCTATATTAACCAGACCATCCCCTGGTACAGTGCTATATTAACACAGACAATCCCCTGGTACAGTGCTATATTAACACAGACCATCCCCTGGTACAGTGCTATATTAACACAGACCATACCCTGTCACAGTGCTATATTAACCAGACCATCCCCTGGTACAGTGCTATATTAACACAGGCCATCCCCTGGTACAGTGCTATATTAACCAGACCATCACCTGGTACAGTGCTATACTAACACAGACATCCCCTGGTACAGTGCTACATTAACCAGACCATCCCCTGGTACAGTGCTATATTAACACAGACCATCCCCTGGTACAGTGCTATATTAACCAGACCATCCCCTGGCAGTGCTATATTAACCAGACCATCCCCTGGTACAGTGCTATATTAACACAGACCACCCCCTGGCACAGTGCTATATTAACACAGACCACCCACTGGCACAGTGCTATATTAACACAGACCATCCCCTGGCACAGTGCTATATTAACACAGACCATCCCCTGGTACAGTGCTATATTAACCAGACCATCCCCTGGCAGTGCTATATTAACCAGACCATCCCCTGGTACAGTGCTATATTAACACAGACCACCCCCTGGCACAGTGCTATATTAACACAGACCACCCACTGGCACAGTGCTATATTAACACAGACCATCCCCTGGTACAGTGCTATATTAACACAGACCATCCCCTGGTACAGTGCTATATTAACACAGACCATCCCCTGGTACAGTGCTATATTAACACAGACCATCCCCTGGTACAGTGCTATATTAACACAGACCACCCCCTGGCACAGTGCTATATTAACACAGACCATCCCCTGGCACAGTGCTATATTAACCAGACCATCCCCTGGTACAGTGCTATATTAACACAGACCATCCCCTGGTACAGTGCTATATTAACCAGACCATCACCTGGTACAGTGCTATACTAACACAGACATCCCCTGGTACAGTGCTATATTAACCAGACCATCCCCTGGTACAGTGCTATATTAACACAGACCATCCCCTGGTACAGTGCTATATTAACCAGACCATCCCCTGGCAGTGCTATATTAACCAGACCATCCCTTGGTACAATGCTATATTAACACAGACTACCCCCTGGCACAGTGCTATATTAACACAGACCATCCCCTGGCACAGTGCTATATTAACACAGACCACCCCCTGGTACAGTGCTATATTAACAGACCACCCCCTGGCACAGTGCTATATTAACACAGACCATCCCCTGGCACAGTGCTATATTAACCAGACCATCCCCTGGTACAGTGCTATATTAACACAGACCATCCCCTGGTACAGTGCTATATTAACCAGACCATCACCTGGTACAGTGCTATACTAACACAGACATCCCCTGGTACAGTGCTATATTAACCAGACCATCCCCTGGTACAGTGCTATATTAACACAGACCATCCCCTGGTACAGTGCTATATTAAACAGACCATCCCCTGGCAGTGCTATATTAACCAGACCATCCCCTGGCACAGTGCTATATTAACCAGACCATCCCCCAGCATGGTGCTATATTAACCAGACCATCCCCCAGCATGGTGCTATATTAACCAGACCATCCCCTGGTACAGTGCTATATTAACACAGACATCCCCTGGTACAGTGCTATATTAACACAGACCATCCCCTGGCACAGTGCTATATTAACACAGACCACCCCCTGGCACAGTGCTATATTAACACAGACCATCCCCTGGCACAGTGCTATATTAACCAGGCCATCCCCTGGTACAGTGCTATATTAACACAGACCATCCCCTGGCACAGTGCAATATTAACCAGACCATCCCCTGGCACAGTGCTATATTAACACAGACCATCCCCTGGCACAGTGCTATATTAACCAGGCCATCCCCTGGCACAGTGCTATATTAACCAGACCATCCCCTGGCACAGTGCTATATTAACCAGACCATCCCCTGGCACAGTGCTATATTAACCAGACCATCCCCTGGTACAGTGCTATACTAACACAGACATACCCTGGTACAGTGCTATATTAACACAGACCATCGCCTGGCACAGTGCTATATTAACACAGACCATCCCCTGGCACAGTGCTATATTAACACAGACCATCCCCTGGCACAGTGCTATATTAACACAGACCATCCCCTGGTACAGTGCTATATTAACACAGACCATCCCCTGGTACAGTGCTATATTAACCAGACCATCCCCTGGTACAGTGCTATATTAACACAGACCATCCCCTGGTACAGTGCTATATTAACACAGACCCTCCCCTGGTACAGTGCTATATTAACACAGACCATCCCCTGGCACAGTGCTATATTAACACAGACCACCCCCTGACACAGTGCTATATTAACACAGACCATCCCCTGGCACAGTGCTATATTAACCAGACAATCCCCTGGTACAGTGCTATATTAACACAGACCATCCCCTGGTACAGTGCTATATTAACCAGACCATCACCTGGCACAGTGCTATATTAACACAGACCATCCCCTGGTACAGTGCTATATTAACCAGACCATCCCTGGCAGTGCTATATTAACCAGACCATCCCCTGGTACAGTGCTATATTAACACAGACCATCCCCTGGCACAGTGCTATATTAACACAGACCACCCCCTGGCACAGTGCTATATTAACACAGACCATCCCCTGGCACAGTGCTATATTAACCAGACCATCCCCTGGTACAGTGCTATATTAACACAGACCATCCCCTGGTACAGTGCTATATTAACCAGACCATCACCTGGTACAGTGCTATACTAACACAGACATCCCCTGGTACAGTGCTATATTAACCAGAACATCCCCTGGCACAGTGCTATATTAACACAGACCATCCCCTGGTGCAGTGCTATATTAACCAGACCATCCCTGGCAGTGCTATATTAACCAGACCATTCCCTGGTACAGTGCTATAACACAGACCACCCCCTGGCACAGTGCTATATTAACACAGACCACCCCCTGGCACAGAGCTATATTAACACATACCATCCCCTGGTACAGTGCTATATTAACACAGACCATCCCCTGGCACAGTGCTATATTAACACAGACCATCCCCTGGTACAGTGCTATATTAACCAGACCATCCCCTGGCAGTGCTATATTAACCAGACCATCCCCTGGTACAGTGCTATATTAACACAGACCACCCCCTGGCACAGTGCTATATTAACACAGACCACCCCCTGGCACAGTGCTATATTAACACAGACCACCCACTGGCACAGTGCTATATTAACACAGACCATCCCCTGGTACAGTGCTATATTAACACAGACCATCCCCTGGTACAGTGCTATATTAACACAGACCATCCCCTGGTACAGTGCTATATTAACACAGACCATCCCCTGGTACAGTGCTATATTAACACAGACCACCCCCTGGCACAGTGCTATATTAACACAGACCATCCCCTGGTACAGTGCTATATTAACACAGACCATCCCCTGGTACAGTGCTATATTAACACAGACCATCCCCTGGTACAGTGCTATATTAACCAGACCATCACCTGGTACAGTGCTATACTAACACAGACATCCCCTGGTACAGTGCTATATTAACCAGAACATCCCCCTGGCACAGTGCTATATTAACACAGACCATCCCCTGGTGCAGTGCTATATTAACCAGACCATCCCTGGCAGTGCTATATTAACCAGACCATTCCCTGGTACAGTGCTATAACACAGACCACCCCCTGGCACAGTGCTATATTAACACAGACCACCCCCTGGCACAGAGCTATATTAACACATACCATCCCCTGGTACAGTGCTATATTAACACAGACCATCCCCTGGCACAGTGCTATATTAACACAGACCATCCCCTGGTACAGTGCTATATTAACCAGACCATCCCCTGGCAGTGCTATATTAACCAGACCATCCCCTGGTACAGTGCTATATTAACACAGACCACCCCCTGGCACAGTGCTATATTAACACAGACCACCCCCTGGCACAGTGCTATATTAACACAGACCACCCACTGGCACAGTGCTATATTAACACAGACCATCCCCTGGTACAGTGCTATATTAACACAGACCATCCCCTGGTACAGTGCTATATTAACACAGACCATCCCCTGGTACAGTGCTATATTAACACAGACCATCCCCTGGTACAGTGCTATATTAACACAGACCACCCCCTGGCACAGTGCTATATTAACACAGACCATCCCCTGGTACAGTGCTATATTAACACAGACCATCCCCTGGTACAGTGCTATATTAACCAGACCATCCCCTGGTACAGTGCTATATTAACACAGACCACCCCCTGGCACAGTGCTATATTAACACAGACCATCCCCTGGCACAGTGCTATATTAACACAGACCACCCCCTGGTACAGTGCTATATTAACAGACCACCCCCTGGCACAGTGCTATATTAACACAGACCATCCCCTGGCACAGTGCTATATTAACCAGACCATCCCCTGGTACAGTGCTATATTAACACAGACATCCCCTGGTACAGTGCTATATTAACCAGACCATCCCCTGGTACAGTGCTATATTAACACAGACCATCCCCTGGTACAGTGCTATATTAAACAGACCATCCCCTGGCAGTGCTATATTAACCAGACCATCCCCTGGCACAGTGCTATATTAACCAGACCATCCCCCAGCATGGTGCTATATTAACCAGACCATCCCCCAGCATGGTGCTATATTAACCAGACCATCCCCTGGTACAGTGCTATATTAACACAGACATCCCCTGGTACAGTGCTATATTAACACAGACCATCCCCTGGCACAGTGCTATATTAACACAGACCACCCCCTGGCACAGTGCTATATTAACACAGACCATCCCCTGGCACAGTGCTATATTAACCAGGCCATCCCCAGGTACAGTGCTATATTAACACAGACCATCCCCTGGCACAGTGCAATATTAACCAGACCATCCCCTGGCACAGTGCTATATTAACACAGACCATCCCCTGGCACAGTGCTATATTAACCAGGCCATCCCCTGGCACAGTGCTATATTAACCAGACCATCCCCTGGCACAGTGCTATATTAACCAGACCATCCCCTGGCACAGTGCTATATTAACCAGACCATCCCCTGGTACAGTGCTATACTAACACAGACATACCCTGGTACAGAGCTATATTAACACAGACCATCGGCTGGCACAGTGCTATATTAACACAGACCATCCCCTGGCACAGTGCTATATTAACACAGACCATCCCCTGGCACAGTGCTATATTAACACAGACCATCCCCTGGTACAGTGCTATATTAACACAGACCATCCCCTGGTACAGTGCTATATTAACACAGACCATCCCCTGGTACAGTGCTATATTAACCAGACCATCCCCTGGTACAGTGCTATATTAACACAGACCATCCCCTGGTACAGTGCTATATTAACACAGACCCTCCCCTGGTACAGTGCTATATTAACACAGACCATCCCCTGGCACAGTGCTATATTAACACAGACCACCCCCTGACACAGTGCTATATTAACACAGACCATCCCCTGGCACAGTGCTATATTAACCAGACAATCCCCTGGTACAGTGCTATATTAACACAGACCATCCCCTGGTACAGTGCTATATTAACCAGACCATCACCTGGCACAGTGCTATATTAACACAGACCATCCCCTGGTACAGTGCTATATTAACCAGACCATCCCTGGCAGTGCTATATTAACCAGACCATCCCCTGGTACAGTGCTATATTAACACAGACCATCCCCTGGCACAGTGCTATATTAACCAGACCATCCCCTGGCACAGTGCTATATTAACACAGACCATCCCCTGGTACAGTGCTATATTAACACAGACCATCCCCTGGCACAGTGCTATATTAACACAGACCACCCCCTGGCACAGTGCTATATTAACACAGACCATCCCCTGGCACAGTGCTATATTAACCAGACCATCCCCTGGTACAGTGCTATATTAACACAGACCATCCCCTGGTACAGTGCTATATTAACCAGACCATCACCTGGTACAGTGCTATACTAACACAGACATCCCCTGGTACAGTGCTATATTAACCAGAACATCCCCTGGCACAGTGCTATATTAACACAGACCATCCCCTGGTACAGTGCTATATTAACCAGACCATCCCTGGCAGTGCTATATTAACCAGACCATTCCCTGGTACAGTGCTATAACACAGACCACCCCCTGGCACAGTGCTATATTAACACAGACCACCCCCTGGCACAGAGCTATATTAACACATACCATCCCCTGGTACAGTGCTATATTAACACAGACCATCCCCTGGTACAGTGCTATATTAACACAAACCATCCCCTGGTACAGTGCTATATTAACACAGACCATCCCCTGGTACAGTGCTATATTAACACAGACCACCCCCTGGCACAGTGCTATATTAACACAGACCATCCCCTGGCACAGTGCTATATTAACCAGACCATCCCCTGGTACAGTGCTATATTAACACAGACCATCCCCTGGTACAGTGCTATATTAACCAGACCATCACCTGGTACAGTGCTATACTAACACAGACATCCCCTGGTACAGTGCTATATTAACCAGACCATCCCCTGGTACAGTGCTATATTAAAACTGACCATCCCCTGGTACAGTGCTATATTAACCAGACCATCCCCTGGCAGTGCTATATTAACCAGACCATCCCCTGGTACAGTGCTATATTAACACAGACCACCCCCTGGCACAGTGCTATATTAACACAGACCATCCCCTGGTACAGTGCTATATTAACACAGACCATCCCCTGGTACAGTGCTATATTAACACAGGCCACCCCCGTGCACAATGCTATATTAACACAGACCATCCCCTGGCACAGTGCTATATTAACCAGACCATCCCCTGGTACAGTGCTATATTAACACAGACCATCCCCTGGTACAGTGCTATATTAACCAGACCATCACCTGGTACAGTGCTATACTAACACAGACATCCCCTGGTACAGTGCTATATTAACCAGACCATCCCCTGGCACAGTGCTATATTAACCAGGCCATCCCCTGGCACAGTGCTATATTAACACAGACCACCCCCTGGCACAGTGCTATATTAACACAGACCACCCCCTGGCACAGTGCTATATTAACACAGACCATCCCCTGGTACAGTGCTATATTAACACAGGTCATCCCCTGGCACAGTGCTATATTAACACAGACCACCCCCTGGCACAGTGCTATATTAACACAGACCACCCCCTGGCACAGTGCTATATTAACACAGACCATCCCCTGGCACAGTGCTATATTAACCAGGCCATCCCCTGGTACAGTGCTATATTAACACAGACCATCCCCTGGCACAGTGCA
Organism: Oncorhynchus masou masou; assembly: GCF_036934945.1. Taxonomy (NCBI): domain Eukaryota; kingdom Metazoa; phylum Chordata; class Actinopteri; order Salmoniformes; family Salmonidae; genus Oncorhynchus; species Oncorhynchus masou. The sequence continues at coordinate 270,067 of NW_027011997.1, forward strand.
ATATTAACCAGACCATCCCCTGGCACAGTGCTATATTAACACAGACCATCCCCTGGCACAGTGCTATATTAACCAGGCCATCCCCTGGCACAGTGCTATATTAACCAGACCATCCCCTGGCACAGTGCTATATTAACCAGACCACCCCCTGGCACAGTGCTATATTAACCAGACCATCCCCTGGCACAGTGCTATATTAACCAGACCATCCCCCAGCATGGTGCTATATTAACCAGACCATCCCCCAGCATGGTGCTATATTAACCAGACCATCCCCTGGTAGAGTGCTATATTAACACAGACCATCCCCTGGTACAGTGCTATATTAACACAGACCATCCCCTGGTACAGTGCTATATTAACCAGACCATCCCCTGGCAGTGCTATATTAACCAGACCATCCCCTGGTACAGTGCTATACTAACACAGACCACCCCCTGGCACAGTGCTATATTAACACAGACCACCCCCTGGCACAGTGCTATATTAACACAGACCATCCCCTGGCACAGTGCTATATTAACACAGACCACCCCCTGGCACAGTGCTATATTAACACAGACCATCCCCTGGCACAGTGCTATATTAACACAGACCACCCCCTGGCACAGTGCTATATTAACACAGACCACCCCCTGGCACAGTGCAATATTAACACAGACCATCCCCTGGCACAGTGCTATATTAACCAGGCCATCCCCTGGAACAGTGCTATATTAACACAGACCATCCCCTGGCACAGTGCAATATTAACCAGACCATCCCCTGGCACAGTGCTATATTAACACAGACCATCCCCTGGCACAGTGCTATATTAACCAGGCCATCCCCTGGCACAGTGCTATATTAACCAGACCATCCCCTGGCACAGTGCTATATTAACCAGACCATCCCCTGGCACAGTGCTATATTAACCAGACCATCCCCTGGCACAGTGTTATATTAACACAGACCACCCCCTGGCACAGTGCTATATTAACACAGACCATCCCCTGGCACAGTGCTATATTAACACAGACCACCCCCTGGCACAGTGCTATATTAACACAGACCATCCCCTGGCACAGTGCTATATTAACACAGACCACCCCCTGGCACAGTGCTATATTAACACAGACCACCCCCTGGCACAGTGCTATATTAACACAGACCACCCCCTGGCACAGTGCAATATTAACACAGACCATCCCCTGGCACAGTGCTATATTAACCAGGCCATCCCCTGGTACAGTGCTATATTAACACAGACCATCCCCTGGCACAGTGCAATATTAACCAGACCATCCCCTGGCACAGTGCTATATTAACACAGACCATCCCCTGGCACAGTGCTATATTAACCAGGCCATCCCCTGGCACAGTGCTATATTAACCAGACCATCCCCTGGCACAGTGCTATATTAACACAGACCATCCCCTGGCACAGTGCTATATTAACCAGACCATCCCCTGGCACAGTGTTATATTAACACAGACCAACCCCTGGCACAGTGCTATATTAACCAGACCATCCCCAGGCACAGTGCTATATTAACCAGACCATCCCCCAGCATGGTGCTATATTAACCAGACCATCCCCCAGCATGGTGCTATATTAACCAGACCATCCCCTGGTACAGTGCTATATTAACACAGACATCCCCTGGTACAGTGCTATATTAACCAGACCATCCCCTGGTACAGTGCTATATTAACACAAACCATCCCCTGGTACAGTGCTATATTAACACAGACCATCCCCTGGTACAGTGCTATATTAACACAGACCATCCCCTGGTACAGTGCTATATTAACACAGACCATCCCCTGGTACAGTGCTATATTAACACAGACCATCCCCTGGCAGAGTGCTATATTAACCAGACCATCCCCTGGCACAGTGCTATATAAACACAGACCATCCCCTGGCACAGTGCTATATTAACACAGACCATCCCCTGGCACAGTGCTATATTAACACAGACCATCCCCTGGTACAGTGCTATATTAACACAGACCATCCCCTGGTACAGTGCTATATTAACACAGACCATCCCCTGGCACAGTGTTATATTAACACAGACCACCCCCTGACACAGTGCTATATTAACCAGACCATCCCCTGGCACAGTGCTATATTAACACAGACCATCCCCTGGCACAGTGCTATATTAACACAGACCATCCCCTGGCACAGTGCTATATTAACACAGACCATCCCCTGGTACAGTGCTATATTAACACAGACCATCCCCTGGCACAGTGCTATATTAACACAGACCATCCCCTGGTACAGTGCTATATTAACACAGACCATCCCCTGGTACAGTGCTATATTAACCAGACCATCCCCTGGCACAGTGCTATATTAACACAGACCATCCCCTGGTACAGTGCTATATTAACACAGACCATCCCCTGGTACAGTGCTATATTAACACAGACCATCCCCTGGTACAGAGCTATATTAACACAGACCATCCCCTGGTACAGTGCTATATTAACACAGACATCCCCTGGTACAGTGCTATATTAACCAGACCATCCCCTGGCACAGTGCTATATTAACACAGACCATCCCCTGGTACAGTGCTATATTAACCAGACCATCCCCTGGCACAGTGCTATATTAACACAGACCATCCCCTGGTACAGTGCTATATTAACCAGACCATCCCTTGGTACAGTGCTATATTAACCAGACCATCCCCTGGTACAGTGCTATATTAACACAGACCATCCCCTGGCACAGTGCTATATTAACACAGGCCATCCCCTGGCACAGTGCTATATTAACACAGATCATCCCCTGGCACAGTGCTATATTAACCAGACCATCCCCTGGTACAGTGCTATATTAACACAGACCATCCCCTGGTACAGTGCTATATTAACACAGACCATCCCCTGGCACAGTGCTATATTAACACAGGCCATCCCCTGGTACAGTGCTATATTAACACAGACCATCCCCTGGTACAGTGCTATATTAACACAGACCATCCCCTGGTACAGTGCTATATTAACCAGACCATCCCCTGGTACAGTGCTATATTAACACAGACCATCCCCTGGTACAGTGCTATATTAACCAGACCATCCCCTGGTACAGTGCTATATTAACACAGACCATCCCCTGGTACAGTGCTATATTAACACAGGCCATCCCCTGGTACAGTGCTATATTAACCAGACCATCCCCTGGCACAGTGCGATATTAACACAGACCATCCCCTGGTACAGTGCTATATTAACACAGACCATCCCCTGGCACAGTGCTATATTAACCAGACCATCCCCCAGCATGGTGCTATATTAACACAGACCATCCCCTGGTACAGTGCTATATTAACACAGGCCATCCCCTGGTACAGTGCTATATTAACCAGACCACCCCCTGTCACAGTGCTATATTAACACAGACCATCCCCTGGCACAGTGCTATATTACATTTACATTTACATTTAAGTCATTTAGCAGACGCTCTTATCCAGAGCGACTTACAAATTGGTGAATTCACCTTCTGACATCCAGTGGAACAGCCACTTTACAATAGTGTATCTAAATCATTAAGGGGGTGGGGGTGGTGAGAAGGATTACTTATCTTATCCTAGGTATTCCTTGAAGAGGTGGGGTTTCAGGTGTCTCCGGAAGGTGGTGATTGACTCCGCTGTCCTGGCGTCGTGAGGGAGTTTGTTCCACCATTGGGGGGCCAGAGCAGCGAACAGTTTTGACTGGGCTGAGCGGGAACTGTACTTCCTCAATGGTAGGGAGGCGAGCAGGCCAGAGGTGGATGAACGCAGTGCCCTTGATGGGTGTAGGGCCTGATCAGAGCCTGAAGGTACTGCGGTGCCGTTCCCCTCACAGCTCCGTAGGCAAGCACCATGGTCTTGTAGCGGATGCGAGCTTCAACTGGAAGCCAGTGGAGAGAGCGGAGGAGCGGGGTGACGTGAGAGAACTTGGGAAGGTTGAACACCAGACGGGCTGCGGCGTTCTGGATGAGTTGTAGGGGTTTAATGGCACAGGCAGGGAGCCCAGCCAACAGCGAGTTGCAGTAATCCAGACGGGAGATGACAAGTGCCTGGATTAGGACCTGCGCCGCTTCCTGTGTGAGGCAGGGTCGTACTCTGCGGATGTTGTAGAGCATGAACCTACAGGAACGGGCCACCACCATGATGTTGGTTGAGAACGACAGGGTGTTGTCCAGGATCACGCCAAGGTTCTTAGCGCTCTGGGAGGAGGACACAATGGAGTTGTCAACCGTGATGGCGAGATCATGGAACGGGCAGTCCTTCCCCGGGAGGAAGAGCAGCTCCGTCTTGCCGAGGTTCAGCTTGAGGTGGTGATCCGTCATCCACACTGATATGTCTGCCAGACATGCAGAGATGCGATTCGCCACCTGGTCATCAGAAGGGGGAAAGGAGAAGATTAATTGTGTGTCGTCTGCATAGCAATGATAGGAGAGACCATGTGAGGTTATGACAGAGCCAAGTGACTTGGTGTATAGCGAGAATAGGAGAGGGCCTAGAACAGAGCCCTGGGGGACACCAGTGGTGAGAGCGCGTGGCGAGGAGACAGATTCTCGCCACGCCACCTGGTAGGAGCGACCTGTCAGGTAGGACGCAATCCAAGCGTGGGCCGCGCCGGAGATGCCCAACTCGGAGAGGGTGGAGAGGAGGATCTGATGGTTCACAGTATCGAAGGCAGCCGATAGGTCTAGAAGGATGAGAGCAGAGGAGAGAGAGTTAGCTTTAGCAGTGCGGAGCGCCTCCGTGATACAGAGAAGAGCAGTCTCAGTTGAATGACTAGTCTTGAAACCTGACTGATTTGGATCAAGAAGGTCATTCTGAGAGAGATAGCGGGAGAGCTGGCCAAGGACGGCACGTTCAAGAGTTTTGGAGAGAAAAGAAAGAAGGGATACTGGTCTGTAGTTGTTGACATCGGAGGGATCGAGTGTAGGTTTTTTCAGAAGGGGTGCAACTCTCGCTCTCTTGAAGACGGAAGGGACGTAGCCAGCGGTCAGGGATGAGTTGATGAGCGAGGTGAGGTAAGGGAGAAGGTCCCCGGAAATGGTCTGGAGAAGAGAGGAGGGGATAGGGTCAAGCGGGCAGGTTGTTGGGCGGCCGGCCGTCACAAGAAGCGAGATTTCATCTGGAGAGAGAGGGGAGAAGAGGTCAGAGCACAGGGTAGGGCAGTGTGAGCAGAACCAGCGGTGTCGTTTGACTTAGCAAACGAGGATCGGATGTCGTCGACCTTCTTTTCAAAATGGTTGACGAAGTCATCTGCAGAGAGAGGGAGGAGGGGGGGGGGAGGAGGATTCAGGAGGGAGGAGAAGGTGGCAAAGAGCTTCCTAGGGTTAGAGGCAGATGCTTGGAATTTAGAGTGGTAGAAAGTGGCTTTAGCAGCAGAGACAGAGGAGGAAAATGTAGAGAGGAGGGAGTGAAAGGATGCCAGGTCCGCAGGGAGGCGAGTTTTCCTCCATTTCCGCTCGGCTGCCCGGAGCTCTGTTCTGTGAGCTCGCAATGAGTCATCGAGCCACGGAGCGGGAGGGGAGGACCGAGCCGGCCTGGAGGATAGGGGACATAGAGAGTCAAAGGATGCAGAAAGGGAAGAGAGGAGGGTTGAGGAGGCAGACTCAGGAGAAAGGTTGGAGAAGGTATGAGCAGAGGGAAGAGATGATAGGATGGAAGAGGAGAGAGTAGCGGGGGAGAGAGAGCGAAGGTTGGGACGGCGCGATACCATCCGAGTAGGGGCAGTGTGGGAAGTGTTGGATGAGAGCGAGAGGGAAAAGGATACAAGGTAGTGGTCGGAGACTTGGAGGGGAGTTGCAATGAGGTTAGTGGAAGAACAGCATCTAGTAAAGATGAGGTCGAGCGTATTGCCTGCCTTGTGAGTAGGGGGGAAGGTGAGAGGGTGAGGTCAAAAGAGGAGAGGAGTGGAAAGAAGGAGGCAGAGAGGAATGAGTCAAAGGTAGACGTGGGGAGGTTAAAGTCGCCCAGGACTGTGAGAGGTGAGCCGTCCTCAGGAAAGGAGCTTATCAAGGCATCAAGCTCATTGATGAACTCTCCGAGGGAACCTGGAGGGCGATAAATGATAAGGATGTTAAGCTTGAAAGGGCTGGTAACTGTGACAGCATGGAATTCAAAGGAGGCGATGGATAGATGGGTAAGGGGAGAGAGAGAGAATGACCACTTGGGAGAGATGAGGATCCCGGTGCCACCACCCCGCTGACCAGAAGCTCTCGGGGTGTGCGAGAACACGTGGGCGGACGAAGAGAGAGCAGTAGGAGTAGCAGTGTTATCTGTGGTGATCCATGTTTCCGTCAGTGCCAGGAAGTCGAGGGACTGGAGGGAGGCATAGGCTGAGATGAACTCTGCCTTGTTGGCCGCAGATCGGCAGTTCCAGAGGCTACCGGAGACCAGGAACTCCACGTGGGTCGTGCGCGCTGGGACCACCAGATTAGGGTGGCCGCGGCCACGCGGTGTGGAGCGTTTGTATGGTCTGTGCAGAGAGGAGAGAACAGGGATAGATAGACACATAGTTGACAGGGTACAGAAGAGGCTACGCTAATGCAAAGGAGATTGGAATGACAAGTGGACTACACGTCTCGAATGTTCAGAAAGTTAAGCTTACGTAGCAAGAATCTTATAGACTAAAATGATTGAAATGATACAGTACTGCTGGAGTAGGCTAGCTGGTAGTGGCTGCGATGTAGCTAACCTAGAAAATCGCTCTAGGCTAAACAATTGACTTAGATACAAAGACGGCTATGTAGCTAGCTAGCTACAATCAAACAAAACAAACCGTTGTACTGTAATAGTTACTACAGTGCTGCTATTCGGGGGCTAGCTGGCTAGCTACGTTAAGAGAACGACAATAGCTGGCCAGCTAACCTAGAAAATCGCTCTAGGCTACACAATTGTCTTAGATACAAAGACGGCTATGTAGCTAGCTAGCTACGATCAAACAAAACAAACCGTTGTACTGTAATAGTTACTACAGTGCTGCTATTCGGGGGCTAGCTGGCTAGCTACGTTGAAAGACCGACAATAGCTGGCCAGCTAACCTAGAAAATCGCTCTAGACTACACAATTGTCTTAGATACAAAGACGGCTATGTAGCTGGCTAGCTACGATCAAACAAATCAAACCGTTGTACTGTAATGAAGTGAAATGAAAAATGTGATACTACCTGTGGAGCGACGCGGAATGTTGACCGGGTAGTTGGAGTTCAATTCGGTAGAGGTTGGCTAGCTGTTGGCTAGCTAGCTAGCAGCATTTCCTACGTTAAGGACGACAAATAGCTGGCTAGCTAACCTCGGTAAATTAAGATAATCACTCTAAGTCTACACACTCTAAACTGCACAATTATCTTGGATACGAAGACAGCGAAGACAACTATGTAGCTAGCTGACACTACGCTAATCCCCTGGTACAGTGCTATATTAACACAGACCATCCCCTGGTACAGTGCTATATTAACCAGACCATCCCCTGGCATGGCACAGTGCTATATTAACCAGACCATCCCCTGGTACAGTGCTATATTAACACAGACCATCCCCTGACAAGGTGCTATATTAACCAGACCATCCCCTGGTACAGTGCTATATTAACACAGACCATCCCCTGGCAAGGTGCTATATTAACCAGACCATCCCCTGGCAAGGTGCTATATTAACCAGACCATCCCCTGGTACAGTGCTATATTAACCAGACCATCCCCTGGCACAGTGCTATATTAACCAGACCATCCCCTGGCACAGTGCTATATTAACACAGACCATCCCCTGGCAAGGTGCTATATTAACCAGACCATCCCCTGGCAAGGTGCTATATTAACCAGGCCATCCCCTGGTACAGTGCTATATTAACCAGACCATCCCCTGGCAAGGTGCTTTATTAACCAGACCATCCCCTGGCAAGGTGCTATATTAACACAGACCATCCCCTGGCTCAGTGCTATATTAACCAGACCATCCCCTGGTACAGTGCTATATTAACACAGACCATCCCCTGGTACAGTGCTATATTAACACAGGCCATCCCCTGGTACAGTGCTATATTAACACAGACCATCCCCTGGTACAGTGCTATATTAACACAGACCATCCCCTGGTACAGTGCTATATTAACCAGACCATCCCCTGGTACAGTGCTATATTAACACAGACCATCCCCTGGCACAGTGCTATATTAACCAGACCATCCCCTGGTACAGTGCTATATTAACACAGACCATACCCTGGTACAGTGCTATATTAACCAGACCATCCCCTGGTACAGTGCTATATTAACCAGACCATCCCCTGGCACAGTGCTATATTAACCAGACCATCCCCTGGTACAGTGCTATATTAACCAGACCATCCCCTGGTACAGTGCTATATTAACACAGACCATCCCCTGGCACAGTGCTATATTAACCAGACCATCCCCTGGTACAGTGCTATATTAACCAGGCCATCCCCTGGTACAGTGCTATATTAACACAGACCATCCCCTGGTACAGTGCTATATTAACCAGACCATCCCCTGGCACAGTGCTATATTAACACAGACCATCCCCTGGCACAGTGCTATACTAACACAGACATCTCCTGGTACAGTGCTATATTAACACAGACCATCCCCTGGTACAGTGCTATATTAACACAGACCATCCCCTGGTACAGTGCTATATTAACACAAACCATCCCCTGGTACAGTGCTATATTAACACAGACCATCCCCTGGTACAGTGCTATATTAACACAGACCATCCCCTGGTACAGTGCTATATTAACCAGACCATCCCCTGGCACAGTGCTATATTAACCAGACCATCCCCTGGCACAGTGCTATATTAACCAGGCCATCCCCTGGTACAGTGCTATATTAACCAGACCATCCCCTGGTACAGTGCTATATTAACACAGACCATCCCCTGGCACAGTGCTATATTAACACAGACCATCCCCTGGCACAGTGCTATATTAACACAGACCATCCCCTGGTACAGTGCTCTATTAACCAGACCATCCCCTGGTACAGTGCTATATTAACACAGACCCTCCCCTGGTACAGTGCTCTATTAACCAGACCATCCCCTGGCACAGTGCTATATTAACCAGACCATCCCCTGGTACAGTGCTATATTAACCAGACCATCCCCTGGCACAGTGCTATATTAACACAGACCATCCCCTGGTACAGTGCTATATTAACCAGACCATCCCCTGGTACAGTGCTATATTAACCAGACCATCCCCTGGTACAGTGCTATATTAACACAGACCATCCCCTGGCACAGCCTTTATGACCAGGTCCACCTCTATAAGGCAACAATCCCAGCTCTTGCCAGGACCCTCAACCGCAGCCCCTCACACAGGAGCAACAGAGCAGCAGACACCCACCCCAGACCTGTAAGACCCCCTCCTGAAGGACCTGCACTGAGAGAACCCACCCCAAGGGGACCTACACCCAGAATAAAGCATCACCAGCTACACCCTCATGCCCCCACCCCCGCCCTGTTGCAAGGATCTCAACATGACAGCAGCTCATATGCCCCCCCCCCCCCTCCCATCATGCGACTTAAAAGGTATGTATCAGATGCTCCACATGCTCTGCTCACACTTACACAGACCCACAAAGAATTTGAGGACAAATACAATTTTGATAAACTCCCATATGTCCCGGGTGAAATACCACAGTGTGACATCAGAGTAGCAATATTTGTGACCTGTTGCAACAAGAAAAGGGAAACCAGTGAAGAACAAATACCATTGTAAATACAACCCATATTTATATTTATTTTCCCTTTAACTATTTGTACATCATTACAATACTGTATATAGACATATAACATTTGAAATGTCGTTATTCTTTTGGAACTTGTGGGAGTGTAATATTTACTGTTCACTTTTTATTGTTTATTTCACTTTTCACTTGCTTTGGCAATGTTAACCTATGTTTCCCGTGCCAATAAAGCCCCTTGAATTGAATTGAGAGAGAGAGAGAGAGAGAGAGAGAGAGAGAGAGAGAGAGAGAGAGAGAGAAAGCGAGACAGAGAGAGAGAGAGAGAGAGAGAGAGAGAGAGAGAGAGAGAGAGAGAGAGAGAGAGAGAGAGAGAAAGAGAGAGAGTGAGACAGAGAGAGAGGGGGGGTCGGACTCCTTTTAAACAAACAGAATAAAGTCTTTACTAAATAAACGCCTGACTGCACCTGACTGCTCCTTCTCAGTGGGGGTCACCTTGATGGAGGGATGAGAGTGGAGGAGAGAGGGAGGGATGATGAAAATAAACAGGCAGATTAAAAGAGCTGGAACTACAGAAGAGAGGGGCGCGCTTCGCTAATGGACACCTGGGGCGAGCCCACGCCCTGTGATCCATCACACACACACAGACATTACACACACCCACAGAGCCTGACACAACACACCAGGGAGCCTGACACATGAATGGAGGAGCGTCTCACCCTGAGAGCACGCAGTGACAGCATACTCCTCATTACAGAAAGTAAATGAGTGTGTGTGTTTGACAATCCACTAATTAGACAGAAATACACACACAGAGACAGAGAGAGAGAGACAGAGAGGCAGAGAGAGAGAGAGAGAGACACAGAGAGAGAGAGAGAGAGAGAGAGAGAGAGAGAGGGGGACAGAGAGAGAGAGAGACAGAGAGACAGAGAGACAGAGAGAGAGAGAGAGAGAGAGAGAGAGAGGGACAGAGGCAGAGACAGAGAGAGACAGACAGAGAGAGACAGAGCGACAGAGAGACAGAAAGAGAGAGACAGAGAGAGACAGAGACAGATAGAGAGAGAGAGGCAATCCCACACCCACAGAGAGTGTAGTGTCCTGACCTGTACAAACCAGTCGATGGTGCAGCAGTTGACCAGAGAGGGGAACATACGACAGCGGGACCTGAAGGCATCTCCTACAGGACTCATACACAACACAATGTGCAGCTTCTCTCTGACCCGAGAGATGAAGAACTGGAACACCTAACACACACACACACAGGTTACACACACAAGTTACACCCACAGGTTACAGACACACACATGTTACAGACACACACACACATGTTACAGACACACACATGTTACAGACACACACAGGGAGACACACACAGGGAGACACACACAGGGAGAGACATACAGGTTACACACACAGGGAGACACACACAGGGAGACACACACAGGGAGACACACACAGGGAGACACACACAGGGAGACACACACAGGGAGACACACACAGGGAGACACACACAGGGAGACACACACAGGGAGACACACACAGGGAGACACACACAGTGAGACACACACAGGGAGACACACACAGGGAGACACACACAGGGAGACACACACAGGGAGAGACACACATCTATAGAAATGCATTCAAGCAAACGCATACAAAGGAACTCATGCAAACAGACTCACTATATAGTCAAGTGCCAAATTCAAACCGTCTAACACATGAGAGGAAATCAATTGAGTGTTGTTTAGACTGAGGCCACAGTCAGTGTAATTAAAGAGAAGGGGTCAGAGTTCTGGAGGTGTCCAGAGCCTGCTGCTCTGCCTTGTTGACAGACTACTGCTGGGACACTTCATATAGGACCTTAACAAGACACGAGACACTATACTGAATCCTACTGGGAAGAATAGCTCAATAAGAACACATACATCAATACATACATAATGTTTTGAGTGAATAGCTCAATATGAACACATACATCAATACATACATAATGTTTTGAGTGAATAGCTCAATATGAACACATACATCAATACATACATAATGTTTTGAATGAATATCTCGCTGGATATATGCGTAAATACATGTATAAATATTAATGAATGGTAGTCATGATGTTGCCCTGTTGGGGAAGGTTTATGACCCCCCCCCCATAAATCTCCCCCTTTTTCTGTCCACTCTACAGAATGGACTCTTAGAAAGCCCTGTTGTTAACGTAGAGAGAGTATGGAAACATCACAAGGTTGGGGAAAAGAACACTCTTTGTGTAATGCAACCAGTTGAAAGTGTCCGTTGGTACTTAAAGAATGACGTCAGATCAGTTGTTGTCTGGGACATTATATCTGATGACATGCAACCAGTTGAAAGTGTCCGTTGGTACTTAAAGAATATGATGTCAGCTGTCAGTTGTTGTCTGGGACATTATATCTGATGACAGGACGACATAAACTGTATCTTGTGAAGTTTACACATTATAGTTATCAGATTCACATGGAATTGTTGTGCAATTTAAATGTTTAAATATGAACTATTTGTGAAAAGAAGACATGTCATTTTAGCTTTTAAAATGAGAGAATTGTTTTCATAAGTAAAATATGCTCAAACAGTGGCCACCCCACGTGAATAGGTATTGGTTGGAAACGATGAAGCAATCCCTATTCTACATTACTATAAGAACCAACGGCGAACTAAGCCAACCTCAGCGTGAGCTCTGGTTGCGAATGGTTGAATAACTACAACCTAACAAAATTAACATTGTGTTCCTGATGATGTGAGGACTGATGTCCATACGTTCAGAAGGGTGAATTTCAACGTAGAGGTAGCGATCGCCATGCTGGAAGGATGAATTTGAGTACACCAGCCAGAATATAGCATGAGCTTAGTATGGCAACTTGGTATGAACTTTGAACTCTTATTCACTGAAGAAGTGATACATCCTTGATGTCGAGTTATCAGCAGCAGCTGTAAATGTGGCCTAGGAAAGGACAGACAATCTCTTCAGAACGACAGGGTACTACAACGTATCCGTTCTACCACACGACGATAGACTACAACGTATCCGCCCAGAAATATTCTTCAAAGGACAAGGGAGATCTCTGCTGGGCAACCCAGCCTTCCATCTTCAACCAAACTATCGAAGCGCAGCTCAGAGAAAATATAATTATTGCATTTTCCGTTTCCGAATGGGCGGTTATTTAGAATGCATAAGATTCTGTTTTTACGATAGCATAGCTTCATAAGGTCCGATAGAGACCCAATTATTTTGTTCCTCAGTCTTCCCGCGCTTTCATTCAAACCCAACTCCCTTTCTTTGTGTAACTAGCCGTCATATCGGTTCCGTCCGCTAGGGACATTTTCTTGTATGACATAATTAGTGATCAATGTATGATCCAGCCTGTGCATATGTAATTCTTTGTGATTATTTGGGAATTTAGTAAATAACTAATTAAACCAAATTTTGTATTGCTGATTCAACTTGTTAACCAGGGTTCGTGAAGATGACCAATCATTTTACGACCTTCAGATGAGACTGAATAAGGTGACGATTAATAATTGACTGCGGTTGATATAAAAGATTACCAGGTCTTTAAGAGTCTATTCCGAAGATAACAGCTCTATAAACATGCTTCCGTGGTGCCCCGACTGCCTAGTTAATACATTTACATGATTAGTTTAATCAGGTAATATTAATTACAGATAATTGATTTTATAAAATAACATGTCATATCATTGAATCCATAGTAAAGACACGACAGTACATACATAAATATTACACATGTACTTATTATATTTAACCTTTATTTTGACAGGGAGTAGAGGTCTCTTTTACAGAGGAGCCCTGTAATTACAATTCTATATTGAGTGTTCTATGAGTGAGTGTGTACTCTACTGTACCTCGTCTCGGTTTCCCTCGTTGATGCCGGCCTCCTTGGCTCTGGGCCGTGTGGCAGCCAGGACCTGCTCCAGATCATCCTTCTCAAACAGGTTGGGCACCTCTCCACTGTTCAACATGTTGTTAATGTCCTCTAGGAACTCCTCCACCACGATCTGATGAACAATAATACACACATGCAATGGAGGGGGGATGGAAACATGCCTGAGAACTGAAGACTGAAGCTGTAGCTTCCAGGGCTAATGCCTCGGCTTCTGCTCAGTGGGGTAATGAGGTCATGAGTCACAGAGGTGGCATGGTTTGGCAAGCAGATGGTCACAGATAAACACTGGCCATAGCTACTTCATTAGCTGTCTGGTACAGTCTTTATAGACCTGCTATCTGCCCATCACATAGTCTCCATAAATACTACTGTCTGGTACAGTCTTTATAGACCTGCTATCTGCCCATCACATAGTCTCCATAAATACTACTGTCTGGCACAGTCTTTATAGACCTGCTATCTGCCCATCACATAGTCTCCATAAATACTACTGTCTGGTACAGTCTTTATAGACCTGCTATCTGCCCATCACATAGTCTCCATAAATACTACTGTCTGGTACAGTCTTTATACACCTGCTATCTGCCCATCACATAGTCTCCATAAATACTACTGTCTGGTACAGTCTTTATAGACCTGCTATCTGCCCATCACATAGTCTCCATAAATACTACTGTCTGGCACAGTCTTTATAGACCTGCTATCTGCCCATCACATAGTCTCCATAAATACTACTGTCTGGTACAGTCTTTATAGACCTGCTATCTGCCCATCACATAGTCTCCATAAATACTACTGTCTGGTACAGTCTTTATAGAGGAACCTGCTATCTGCCCATCACATAGTCTCCATACATACTACTGTCTGGTACAGTCTTTATAGACCTGCTATCTGCCCATCACATAGTCTCCATAAATACTACTGTCTGGCACAGTCTTTATAGACCTGCTATCTGCCCATCACATAGTCTCCATAAATACTACTGTCTGGTACAGTCTTTATAGACCTGCTATCTGCCCATCACATAGTCTCCATAAATACTACTGTCTGGTACAGTCTTTATAGAGGAACCTGCTATCTGCCCATCACATAGTCTCCATACATACTACTGTCTGGTACAGTCTTTATAGACCTGCTATCTGCCCATCACATAGTCTCCATAAATACTACTGTCTGGTACAGTCTTTATAGACCTGCTATCTGCCCATCACATAGTCTCCATAAATACTACTGTCTGGTACAGTCTTTATAGACCTGCTATCTGCCCATCACATAGTCTCCATAAATACTACTGTCTGGTACAGTCTTTATAGACCTGCTATCTGCCCATCACATAGTCTCCATAAATACTACTGTCTGGTACAGTCTTTATAGACCTGCTATCTGCCCATCACATAGTCTCCATAAATACTACTGTCTGGTACAGTCTTTATAGACCTGCTATCTGCCCATCACATAGTCTCCATAAATACTACTGTCTGGTACAGTCTTTATAGACCTGCTATCTGCCCATCACATAGTCTCCATAAATACTACTGTCTGGTACAGTCTTTATAGACCTGCTATCTGCCCATCACATAGTCTCCATAAATACTACTGTCTGGTACAGTCTTTATAGAGGAACCTGCTATCTGCCCATCACATAGTCTCCATACATACTACTGTCTGGTACAGTCTTTATAGACCTGCTATCTGCCCATCACATAGTCTCCATAAATACTACTGTCTGGCACAGTCTTTATAGACCTGCTATCTGCCCATCACATAGTCTCCATAAATACTACTGTCTGGTACAGTCTTTATAGACCTGCTATCTGCCCATCACATAGTCTCCATAAATACTACTGTCTGGTACAGTCTTTATAGAGGAACCTGCTATCTGCCCATCACATAGTCTCCATACATACTACTGTCTGGTACAGTCTTTATAGACCTGCTATCTGCCCATCACATAGTCTCCATAAATACTACTGTCTGGTACAGTCTTTATAGACCTGCTATCTGCCCATCACATAGTCTCCATAAATACTACTGTCTGGTACAGTCTTTATAGACCTGCTATCTGCCCATCACATAGTCTCCATAAATACTACTGTCTGGTACAGTCTTTATAGACCTGCTATCTGCCCATCACATAGTCTCCATAAATACTACTGTCTGGTACAGTCTTTATAGACCTGCTATCTGCCCATCACATAGTCTCCATAAATACTACTGTCTGGTACAGTCTTTATAGACCTGCTATCTGCCCATCACATAGTCTCCATAAATACTACTGTCTGGTACAGTCTTTATAGACCTGCTATCTGCCCATCACATAGTCTCCATAAATACTACTGTCTGGTACAGTCTTTATAGACCTGCTATCTGCCCATCACATAGTCTCCATAAATACTACTGTCTGGTACAGTCTTTATAGAGGAACCTGCTATCTGCCCATCACATAGTCTCCATACATACTACTGTCTGGTACAGTCTTTATAGGCCTGCTATCTGCCCATCACATAGTCTCCATAAATACTACTGTCTGGTACAGTCTTTATAGACCTGCTATCTGCCCATCACATAGTCTCCATAAATACTACTGTCTGGTACAGTCTTTATAGAGGAACCTGCTATCTGCCCATCACATAGTCTCCATAAATACTACTGTCTGGTACAGTCTTTATAGGCCTGCTATCTGCCCATCACATAGTCTCCATAAATACTACTGTCTGGTACAGTCTTTATAGAGGAACCTGCTATCTGCCCATCACATAGTCTCCATAAATACTACTGTCTGGTACAGTCTTTATAGACTTGCTATCTGCCCATCACATAGTCTCCATAAATACTACTGTCTGGCACAGTCTTTATAGACCTGCTATCTGCCCATCACATAGTCTCCATAAATACTACTGTCTGGTACAGTCTTTATAGACCTGCTATCTGCCCATCACATAGTCTCCATAAATACTACTGTCTGGTACAGTCTTTATAGAGGAACCTGCTATCTGCCCATCACATAGTCTCCATAAATACTACTGTCTGGTAGTCTTTATACACCTGCTATCTGCCCATCACATGGCCTCCTTGCACACACACCTGTACTTGCAAACTCTCCCCCCGCCTACCTGTGTGTCAGTGAAGAGGAACACCATGTCCTTGCCCTCCACCCCAGCCATCTTGAACAGTCGTCTCAGGTCTTCATGGAAGCTGTCGTAGTTGTATCCTCGGCTCAGTTCTATCTGGAAGCAGCGCATGCCGCACATGTGGGCCGCCAGCCGCGTCAGTGACTGTTTCCCCGTGCCCCCCACGCCCACCAATAGGGCGTTACCGCGCTCCTGGCGGATCATACGCGCTATCCTATAGGAACAGAAGGACTGGCTCAGGAAGTAAGCAAGTTAACAAATTGAAGCATTACAAAAACACAAAAACTAACTATTTATGGGGTTCTGGACAAAATAAGTTCACTAAATAGGGAATAGAGTGTCGTTAAGTATGCTAATCAGTCCACTAAATAGGGAATAGAGTGTCGTTAAGTATGCTAATCAGTCCACTAAATAGGGAATAGGGTGTCATTAAGTATGCTAATCAGTCCACTAAATAGGGAATAGGGTGTCATTAAGTATGCTAATCAGTCCACTAAATAGGGAATAGAGTGTCGTTAAGTATGCTAATCAGTCCACTAAATAGGGAATAGGGTGTCATTAAGTATGCTAATCAGTCCACTAAATAGGGAATAGGGTGTCATCAAGTATGCTAAATAGTCCACTAAATAGGGAATAGGGTGTCATTAAGTATGCTAATCAGTCCACTAAATAGGGTGTCATTAAGTATGCTAATCAGTTCACTAAATAGGGAATAGGGTGTCATTAAAGATGCTAATCAGTCCACTAAATAGGGAATAGGGTGTCATTAAGTATGCTAACCAGTCCACTAAATAGGGAATAGGGTGTCATTAAAGATGCTAATCAGTCCACTAAATAGGGAATAGGGTGTCATTAAGTATGCTAATCAGTCCACTAAATAGGGAATAGGGTGTCATTAAGTATGCTAATCAGTCCACTAAATAGGGAATAGGGTGTCATTAAAGATGCTAATCAGTCCACTAAATAGGGAATAGGGTGTCATTAAGTATGCTAATCAGTCCACTAAATAGGGAATAGGGTGTCATCAAGTATGCTAAATAGTCCACTAAATAGGGAATAGGGTGTCATTAAGTATGCTAACCAGTCCACTAAATAGGGAATAGGGTGCGATTTAGGCTAAAACATCTGTACACTATATAGGGAATAGGGTGCGATTTTGACGATTTGACAGTGTAAAATGACCTGGAGACGTGTTCTACAGCGTCCTGGAAGAACACCAGCTTGGTCTCCTTGGAGAAGGTCATGTTGTAGTCATCCAGGTAGTCCTGGAGCACAGCCCTGATCTTATCTGGCTCTGTTAGGTCCTCATACAGACGATCTGCCTTCTCTGCACCCACCTAGAGGAGAGGAGAGGGAGGGAGGGAAAGGGGGAGGGAGAGATGGAGGGGGGGGGGACAGGAAGGATTGGGAGATAGATAGATGGATGCTGTAAATAGTTAAGCGCTTTGAGCACCTGGGAAATTGATTGGATTTATAGGCTTATAGCACATTTTACCTTGATGAAATCTCCAAATATGATGGGTTTGGTCACAAAGTAATTGGGTTCTAAATTGAAGCCAAAATATTTGCCTGAAAGAAGAAGAACGGAAATATATTTAAAGAGTTGCTATTCATAGCTCAACAATTGTGGTACGTTTCAGATAAGGACATTGAAATGGCTTGCAAACGTAATATGTCAAAACACTGCTTAGTGAGAGGCAAAACTCTGAAAGTTCAAACTAGGTTCTATTGAACTCTGTGTTATGTTCTTACTGGCCAACTATGTCTAGGTTCTATTACACTCTGTGTTATGTTCTTACTGGCCAACTATGTCTAGGTTCTATTACACTCTGTGTTATGTTCTTACTGACCGTCTAGCTCTAGGTTCTATTGAACTCTGTGTTATGTTCTTACTGGCCGTCTAGGTTATATTAAACTCTGTGTTATGTTCTTACTGGCCGTCTAGGTTCTATTAAACTCTGTGTTATGTTCTTACTAACTGTCTAGGTTCTATTACACTCTGTGTTATGTTCTTACTAACTGTCTAGGTTCTATTATACTCTGTGTTATGTTCTTACTGGCCGTCTAGGTTCTATTACACTCTGTGTTATGTTCTTACTAACTGCCTAGGTTCTATTACACTCTGTGTTATGTTCTTACTGGCCATCTCAGAGACGATGGTGTTGAAGTAGGTTTTGTCTTCGTTGTTGATGAGGCGGTCGTGGAACACTCTCTGACACTCGTGACAGAACAGACGGAATATCCCAGTCTGATCTCTCACCGTGCCTGGCTCACACTGCAACATACCTAGAGGACAAACAGACAGAGGGAGGGAGAGAGAATGAGAGAGAGAGGTGGAGGTAGGGAGAGAGGAGGGGGGGGGGTGAGAGGAGATGGGAGGGAGGAGGGGAAAGAGAGGGAGCGGGAGAGGGAGGAAAGTAAAGAGGCAGGGAGGGAGAGAGAGAATGAGAGAGGGAGGTGGAGGGAGAGAGAGAATGAGAGAGGGAGGTGGAGAGAGAGAATGAGAGAGGGAGGTGGAGGGAGAGAGAGAATGAGAGAGGGAGGTGGAGGGAGAGAGAGAATGAGAGAGGGAGGGAGAGAGAGAGATGGAGGGAGAGAGAGAGAGATGGAGGGAGGAGGGGGAAGAGGGAGTGGGGGAGGTGAAGGGAGAGAGAGGAAGAGAGAATGAGGAGGGAGGTGAAGGGAGAGAGAGGAAGAGAGAATGAGGAGGGAGGTGAAGGGAGGGAGAGGGAGAGAGGCAGGGAGGGAGAGAGAATGAGGAGGGAGGTGAAGGGAGGGAGAGGGAGAGAGGCAGGGAGGGAGAGAGAATGAGGAGGGAGGTGAAGGGAGAGAGAGGGAGAGAGAATGAGGAGGGAAGTGAAGGGAGGGAGAGGGAGAGAGGCAGGGAGGGAGAGAGAATGAGGAGGGAGGTGAAGGGAGGGAGAGGGAGAGACGCAGGGAGAGGGAGAGAGGCAGGGAGGGAGAGAGAATGAGGAGGGAGGTGAAGGGAGAGAGAGGGAGAGAGAATGAGGAGGGAAGTGAAGGGAGAGAGAGGGAGAGAGAATGAGGAGGGAAGTGAAGGGAGGGAGAGGGAGAGAGGCAGGGAGGGAGAGAGAATGAGGAGGGAGGTGAAGGGAGGGAGAGGGAGAGACGCAGGGAGAGGGAGAGAGGCAGGGAGGGAGAGAGAATGAGGAGGGAGGTGAAGGGAGGGAGAGAGGGGGATGAAGGGAGGGAGAGAGGTGGAGGGAGGAGAGATGAGAGGGAGTGGGAGGCAGGGAGGAGAGGGGAGAGGGAGCGGGGGAGGGAGGAAGGTGAAGGGGGGAGGGAAGAGGGGAGGTAAAAAGGCAGGGAGGGTTAGATGGATTTAACATGATTTATTAACGACCAGAGAATAATAAAACATGATTCAACTTGGTGGTTCTCACCCTGCAACCTCAACACGTGAAGAAGTAAAGACAAGTCTAATATCTGCTGTTGACACATCCCTGTTGTTATCAATGTTATGCAACGCTAGGGATGCTTGAGGAGATATGATGGGTCGGACACACCAGAGGATCCATGTTCAAGTCTTGTTAGAAAGTTGAGGGCATTAATGTGACCACGCTCGCCCTCAGCAAGAATGGGGGCTGGGTTGGCCTTATTCGCCTTGGGTAAGTATTAATGCTGGTGTGTGTATGTGAGTGTATGTGTGTGTGTTAGTGTGTGTGTTTACGCTCGCTGGTGTGTGTGTATGTGTGTGTGTGTTCTGCATGGTGACTCCCTAGTGGGGGTCAGGGAGCAGTAGTCACTTCAACTCAGGCCTCTCTGCTCTGATGATGGTTGTGAGGCTGCTGGGTAGAGGACTGGTACTGTCTCTGTCTGGACTTCAGGCTACAACCAAGAGCATCTCAGTCCATCAGCTACTTTAATAACTTACAAGTGAAAAAGCCAAGACAAACTTTCTCACCCTGGACACACTTGGAGAAGTCTAAGACGTAGTGTGTGTGTGTGTGTGTGTGTGTGTGTCTCACCCTGGACACACTTGGAGAGGTCCCTGAGGTTGAAGACGTAGTGTGTGTGTGTGTCTCACCCTGGACACACTTGGAGAGGTCCCTGAGGTTGAAGACGTAGTGTGTGTGTGTCTCACCCTGGACACACTTGGAGAGGTCCCTGAGGTTGAAGACGTAGTGTGTGTGTGTGTGTCTCACCCTGGACACACTTGGAGAGGTCCCTGAGGTTGAAGACGTAGTGTGTGTGTGTGTCTCACCCTGGACACACATGGAGAGGTCCCTGAGGTTGAAGACGTAGTGTGTGTGTGTCTCACCCTGGACACACTTGGAGAGGTCCCTGAGGTTGAAGACGTAGTGTGTGTGTGTGTGTCTCACCCTGGACACACTTGGAGAGGTCCCTGAGGGTGAAGACGTAGTGTGTGTGTGTGTGTCTCACCCTGGACACACTTGGAGAGGTCCCTGAGGTTGAAGACGTAGTGTGTGTGTGTCTCACCCTGGACACACTTGGAGAGGTCCCTGAGGTTGAAGACGTAGTGTGTGTGTGTGTCTCACCCTGGACACACTTGGAGAGGTCCCTGAGGTTGAAGACGTAGTGTGTGTGTGTGTCTCACCCTGGACACACTTGGAGAGGTCCCTGAGGTTGAAGACGTAGTGTGTGTGTGTGTGTCTCACCCTGGACACACTTGGAGAGGTCCCTGAGGTTGAAGACGTAGTGTGTGTGTGTGTGTCTCACCCTGGACACACTTGGAGAGGTCCCTGAGGGTGAAGACGTAGTGTGTGTGTGTGTGTCTCACCCTGGACACACTTGGAGAGGTCCCTGAGGGTGAAGACGTAGTGTGTGTGTGTGTGTCTCACCCTGGACACACTTGGAGAGGTCCCTGAGGTTGAAGACGTAGTGTGTGTGTGTCTCACCCTGGACACACTTGGAGAGGTCCCTGAGGTTGAAGACGTAGTGTGTGTGTGTGTCTCACCCTGGACACACTTGGAGAGGTCCCTGAGGTTGAAGACGTAGTGTGTGTGTGTCTCACCCTGGACACACTTGGAGAGGTCCCTGAGGTTGAAGACGTAGTGTGTGTGTGTGTGTGTCTCACCCTGGACACACTTGGAGAGGTCCCTGAGGTTGAAGACGTAGTGTGTGTGTGTGTCTCACCCTGGACACACTTGGAGAGGTCCCTGAGGTTGAAGACGTAGTGTGTGTGTGTGTCTCACCCTGGACACACTTGGAGAGGTCCCTGAGGTTGAAGACGTAGTGTGTGTGTGTGTCTCACCCTGGACACACTTGGAGAGGTCCCTGAGGTTGAAGACGTAGTGGGACTTGGCTGGTGTAGGCAGGAGGTCCACAGACATGCGGTGGTAGATCTCTACTGCTGCGTCTACGATGCTGCCTGCTGAAGACCTCACCGCCTGGGGGAACTCACTGAGGAAACCACTGAGGATGGCCTGGAGGGGGAGAGACCGTTCCAACAGGGAGAGTTAAGCGTACGTGGGCTTGAGGGTGTGTGTGCTTGAATATGCCCTTGAGGAGAGAGGGCAGACTCAAGACACACACGTGATTGTGTGTGAGTGTGTGTGTGGTCTTGTTCTTCTGAATCCCCCACAAGGATAATAAAACAAGGCAAATTCTCCCTCGTGGGGACATTTCCCACATCCCCATGACGACAAAGTTCATTTTAAGAATAGGGGTTACGTTTAGGGTTAGAATTAGGGTTAGGGTTAGAATTAGGGTTAGAATTAGGGTTAGAATTAGAGTTAGAATTAGGGTTAGTGTAAGGCATTATTGGTTAGGTTTAGGAGATAGGTGTAGGGTTTGGGTTAAGGTTAGGGGTTATTCTTATGGTTAGAATTAGGGTTAGGGTAAGGCATTAGTGGTTAGGTTTAGGAGATAGTTGTAGGGTTAGTGGGTAGGATTAGGGTTAGGGAAAGGCATTAGTGGTTCGGTTTAGGAGATAGGTGTAGGGTCTGGGTTAAGGTTTAGGGGTTAAGGAAAACATAATTTTGAATGGAAATCAATTATAGGTCCCAACGAGGATAGGAAAACACGTGTGAGGAGAGTTGATCTGTAATTAAACTACCACAGCTTGTTAAGGGGCTGTGAGGGAGAGAACAGGACGAGAGTCGATCTGTAATTAAACTACCACAGCTTGTTAAGGGGCTGTGAGGGAGAGGACATGACGATAGTCGATCTGTAATTAAACTACCACAGCTTGTTAAGGGGCTGTGAGGGAGAGGACATGACGAGAGTCGATCTGTAATTAAACTACCACAGCTTGTTAAGGGGCTGTGAGGGAGAGGACATGACGATAGTCGATCTGTAATTAAACTACTACAGCTTGTTAAGGGGCTGTGAAGAAGAGGACATGACGATAGTTGATCTGTAATTAAACTACCACAGCTTGTTAAGGGGCTGTGAGGGAGAGGACATGACGATAGTTGATCTGTAATTAAACTACCACAGCTTGTTAAGGGGCTGTGAGGGAGAGGACATGAGGAGAGAAGAGACAAGAGGGTTTGGAGACAGGGGTTAAAAGGTCATATTAGGGTTAGGAACCGAGGTTGGAAGTTAAGTCTTGACCTTGAAGATCTGTTTGAGACTGTGCTCTTAGGGCAGGGTTTAGATGTCAGAGGTCAGGGGTTACCCACATTGAAGATCTGTTTGAGACTGTGCTCTTAGGGCAGGGTTTAGATGTCACAGGTCAGGGGTTACCCACATTGAAGATCTGTTTGAGACTGTGCTCTTAGGGCAGGGTTTAGATGTCACAGGTCAGGGGTTACCCACATTGAAGATCTGTTTGAGACTGTGCTCTTAGGGCAGGGTTTAGATGTCAGAGGTCAGGGGTTACCCACATTGAAGATCTGTTTGAGACTGTGCTCTTAGGGCAGGGTTTAGATGTCACAGGTCAGGGGTTACCCACATTGAAGATCTGTTTGAGGCTGTGTTCGGAGGGAGTGGGCAGACACAGCATGCTGAAGTGGCGGATGAAACGAGGGGTCACCGGGTTACGGCCCCCTCCAGGCGGAGCGCAGGCCGCCGCGATCGTCATGTCCTGCAGAGAGAAAAAGAATGAGAGAGAAGAGGGGAGGAACGGAGGAGAGGGGGGTCGAAAGGAAGATTTGGCACAGAAAAAAGGATTTCCTACCAACATATTTTCATATGTATTTGACCCTCATATTTTCATATATATTTAAACCCTCATATTTTGAAACCTCATATTTTCATCGATTTCGTCTTCTATCAATATTACATTTGACTTTCAGTTTGAAGAACATCCACCCGGGCCAGAATCTTTAGCTGAGTTAAACTTCAGAGTGAAACCCTGTTTGGATTAGAAAATATTGAAATATAATATAAAATATTGCCCTTGGTTCTGTATTCCATGTGTGTGTGTGGGTGTGTGTGTGTGTGGGTGTGTGTGTGTGTGTGTGTGTGGTGTGTGTGGGTGTGTGTGCACATGCGTGTGTGTGTGTGTGTGTGTGCATATGACCTTGGTTCTGTATTCCCTGTGTGTGTGTGTGTGCGTGTGTGTGTGTGTGTGTGCACATGCGTGTGTGTGTGTGTCTGCATATGACCTTGGTTCTGTATTCCCTGTGTGTGTGTGTGTGTGTGTGTGTGTGTGTGTGTGTGTGTGTGTGTGTGTGTGTGTGCGCGCGCGTGTGTGTGTGTCTGCATATGACCCTGTGTGACTACTCTGGTTGCTGTCTTGACATGGTTGTCTGTCGTCCGTCTGCATGTAAAGGTGGAAACACATTTACACCCAGTACACGTTCACATCTCAACAAACAGAATAACTGATTCTGTGAATGATTGTGCTATTGGAAACTAATTACTGTGTGCTGACCATTCACAACAGTAACAAAACACTAAAACAAACACATTGTACTGTGGCAGAATAATGGACCCTATCAGCTCCTGGACCTGGTCCTCCAATCTACTATGGACCTCAGACCATCCCTCTGTCTGAATACTAAAGTCAAAGTATTCACTGACCACAAACATAAAGTCACTTCATTTTCTCAAACTTAAAAATAACGACTGGAGCAGAATACACTCAATGTGTCACCTAATATCCTCTAGCCCAGACAAGATGAGACTATGTCTACATATTGAACAAGACTGTATGTGTGCGGTGTGTGGTGTGTCGTGTGTGTATGTGGTGTGTGGTGTGTGTATGTGGTGTGTGGTGTGTATATGT
>NW_027011997.1:300000-417500 GCF_036934945.1 Oncorhynchus masou masou
GTTCATAATTGGTAGCAGTCTTCGTCAGATGTTCATAATTGGTAGCAGTCTTCGTCAGATGTTCATAATTGGTAGCAGTCTTCGTCAGATGTTCATAATTGGTAGCAGTCTACAGATTGAATTGATTCCACAGGTAAGGCCTCTATTTGATTTTAAACCCTTTCAGAGGACTTAAAGAGTGACTGAACGCACCGATTCGGCAAGTGTTTTTCTGTTGCTCATGAAGAAAAATGTCAGTCTTGGAGGTGTGGATTGATGTGGCAGTTACTGATGTTTGTCCCCTATGAGACACCGTAGGAACAAAGCCAGTATCACTTCCTAAAAAGAGTCAGAATGAATTTAAGATAACTCAAGAAATCTGTCATTAATTTAGACGTTTTTGCAAAGGAGCATTTCGTCGCGGAAGTTTACATCTAGCTCAGGTGTGTGATGCAGTAGGATATTTATCAATACATCTACCTCAGGTGTCTGATGCAGTAGGCCTGTTCTAATGCATTACCTAAGGTGTTGGGTGCAGTGGGATATTTATCAATACATCTAGCTCAGGTGTGTGATGCAGTAGGACATTTATCAATACATCTAGCTCAGGTGTTTGACGCAGTAGGCCATTTCTCAATAAATCTACCTAAGTTGTTTGATGCAGTAGCATGTTATCAATACATCTAGCTCAGGTGTGTGATGCAGTAGGATATTTCTCAATACATCTAGCTCAGGTGTGTGATGCAGTAGGACATTTCTCAAGACATCTACATAAGGTGTTTGATGCAGTAGGATATTTCTCAATACATCTACATAAGGTGTTGGGTGCAGTAGGATATTATCAATACATCTAGCTCAGGTGTTGGGTGCAGTAGGCTATTTATCAATACATCTAGCTAAGGTGTTTGACGCAGTAGGACATTTATCAATACATCTACATAATGTGTTTGGTGTAGTTTTTCACAAGTAAAAAAATGTGTGACGTGTTGTCTTGTTTAAACAAAGTCCGACCCGCTGTGCTACTGGGCAGGACTGTCTCACTGTCTGTGTTCTGCTGTATCAATGGATAGACCGTAATCACCACAGCTGTTTATCCTGTGCTACTGGGCAGGACTGTCTCACTGTCTGTGTTCTGCTGTATCAATGGATAGTGGGCAGCTGTTTATCCTGTGGTAGTGGGCAGCTGTTTATCCTGTGGTAGTGGGCAGCTGTTTATCCTGTGGTAGTGGGCAGCTGTTTATCCTGTTGTAGTGGGCAGCTGTTTATCCTGTGGTAGTGGGCAGCTGTTTATCCTGTGGTAGTGGGCAGCTGTTTATCCTGTGGTAGTGGGCAGCTGTTTATCCTGTGGTAGTGGGCAGCTGTTTATCCTGTGGTAGTGGGCAGCTGTTTATCCTGTGGTAGTGGGCAGCTGTTTATCCTGTGGTAGTGGGCAGCAGTTTATCCCGTGGTAGTGGGCAGCTGTTTATCATGTGGTAGTGGGCAGCTGTTTATCCTGTGGTAGTGGGCAGCTGTTTATCCCGTGGTAGTGGGCAGCTGTTTATCCTGTGGTAGTGGGCAGCTGTTTATCATGTGGTAGTGGGCAGCAGTTTATCCTGTGGTAGTGGGCAGCTGTTTATCATGTGGTAGTGGGCAGCTGTTTATCCTGTTGTAGTGGGCAGCTGTTTATCCTGTGGTAGTGGGCAGCTGTTTATCATGTGGTAGTGGGCAGCAGTTTATCATGTGGTAGTGGGCAGCTGTTTATCCTGTGGTAGTGGGCAGCTGTTTATCCTGTGGTAGTGGGCAGCTGTTTATCCTGTGGTAGTGGGCAGCTGTTTATCCTGTGGTAGTGGGCAGCTGTTTATCCTGTGGTAGTGGGCAGCAGTTTATCCTGTGGTAGTGGGCAGCTGTTTATCATGTGGTAGTGGGCAGCAGTTTATCCTGTGGTAGTGGGCAGCTGTTTATCCTGTGGTAGTGGGCAGCTGTTTATCCTGTGGTAGTGGGCAGCTGTTTATCCTGTGGTAGTGGGCAGCTGTTTATCCTGTGGTAGTGGGCAGCTGTTTATCCTGTGGTAGTGGGCAGCAGTTTATCCCGTGGTAGTGGGCAGCTGTTTATCCTGTGGTAGTGGGCAGCTGTTTATCATGTGGTAGTGGGCAGCTGTTTATCCTGTGGTAGTGGGCAGCTGTTTATCCTGTGGTAGTGGGCAGCAGTTTATCCTGTGGTAGTGGGCAGCTGTTTATCCCGTGGTAGTGGGCAAGTGGCATTGTGGAAAACAAAATAAATGTTTTGACTAATGTCGATGTCACATATGCACATTTTAAAGAGAGAAGTTGGTTCTCGAGTTCAGTTCGGCTTTAAGAGAAAATTCTAGCCAGGCAGAAAGGGTCTGGTCCTAGTTCTTGCCCATGGAGTTTCAGATTAGAAAATCGAACCTTAGAAGAAAACAGGACAGAATCCCCATTCTCCAGTTACACCTCTGTAGCATGCTAATACACGCTAGCACCTGGCGAGGAGTGTTGTCCTTCAGTAATATGTATGGCAGTCAGGGCAGGTTAAGTTGGACCCTGGTAATAGATAAACTTTGAACCTGTCTGGAAATGCAGTTTTTTTTAAATGCAGTCTTCTGATGGTCTGGAAAAGAAAACAGTATATAGTGTATCTCTCTCCCCCTGTGTGTGTGATAAGCATGGTATGCTGTAGATGATTAGAATTCTGACTATGATGATGATTATAATTCTGACTATAATGATGATTATAATTCTGACGAAGATGATGATGATAATTCTGACTATAATGATGATAATGAATATAATGATGATGATGATAATTCTGACTATAATGATGATGATAATTATGAATATAATGATGATGATAATTCTGACTATAATGATGAATATAATTCTGACTACAATGATGATTATTATAATTCTGACTATAATGATGATTATAATTCTGACTATAATGATGATTATAATTCTGACTATGACGATGATGGCGATGATAATTTTGAATATAATGATGGTGATTATAATTCTGACTATAATGATGGTGATTATAATTCTGACTATAATGATGATCATAATTCTGACTATAATTCTGACTATAATGATGATTATAATTCTGACTATGATGATGATTATAATTCTGACTATAATGATGATGATAATTATGAATATAATGATGATGATAATTCTGACTATAATGATGAATATAATTCTGACTATAATGATGATTATAATTCTGACTATAATGATTATCATAATTCTGACTATAATTCTGACTATAATGATGATTATAATTCTGACTATAATTCTGACTATGATGATGATCATAATTCTGACTATAATTCTGACTATAATGATGATTATAATTCTGACTATAATGATGATTATAATTCTGACTATAATTCTGACTATAATGATGATTATCTATTCTGACTATAATGATGATTATAATTCTGACTATAATTCTGACTATGATGATGATCATAATTCTGACTATAATTCTGACTATAATGATGATTATAATTCTGACTATGATGATTATCATAATTCTGACTATAATGATGATCATAACTCTGACTATGATGATGATCATAATTCTTACTATAATGATGATCATAATTCTGACTATAATTCTGACTATAATGATGATTATAATTCTGACTATGATGATTATCATAATTCTGACTATAATGATGATCATAACTCTGACTATAATGATGATTATAATTCTGACTATAATGATGATCATAATTCTGACTATGATGATTATCATAATTCTGACTATAATTCTGACTATAATGATGATTATAATTCTGACTATGATGATTATCATAATTCTGACTATAATTCTGACTATAATGATGATTATAATTCTGACTATAATTCTGACTATGATGATGATCATAATTCTGACTATAATGATGATTATAATTCTGACTATGATGATGATCATAATTCTGACTATAATGATGATCATAATTCTGACTATAATTCTGACTATGATGATGATCATAATTCTGACTATGATGATGATCATAATTCTGATTATAATTCTGACTATAATGATGATCATAATTCTGACTATAATGAGGATGATGATTACAATTCTGACAATAATGATGATGATAAAAATTCGGACAATAATGATGATGATTATAATTCTGACTATAATGATGATTATAATTCTGACTATGACGATGATGGCGATGATAATTTTGAATATAATAATGGTGATTATAATTCTGACTATAATGATGGTGATTATAATTCTGACTATAATGATGATTATAATTCTGACTATGATGATTATCATAATTCTGACTATAATTCTGACTATAATGATGATTATAATTCTGACTATAATGATGATCATAATTCTGACTATGATGATGATCATAATTCTGACTATGATGATGATCATAATTCTGATTATAATTCTGACTATAATGATGATCATAATTCTGACTATGATGATGATCATAATTCTGACTATAATTCTGACTATAATGATGATTATAATTCTGACTATAATGATGATCATAATTCTGACTATAATGATGATCATAATTCTGACTATAATGATGATTATAATTCTGACTATAATTCTGACTATGATGATGATCATAACTCTGACTATGATGATGATCATAATTCTGACTATAATGATGATCATAATTCTGACTATAATGATGATTATAATTCTGACTATAATTCTGACTATGATGATGATCATAATTCTGACTATAATGATGATTATAATTCTGACTATAATTCTGACTATGATGATGATCATAATTCTGACTA
The DNA here is from genome assembly GCF_036934945.1 of Oncorhynchus masou masou. NCBI lineage: Eukaryota > Metazoa > Chordata > Actinopteri > Salmoniformes > Salmonidae > Oncorhynchus > Oncorhynchus masou. Next base: position 304,764 of record NW_027011997.1, read on the forward strand.
TAATGATGATCATAATTCTGACTATAATGATGATCATAATTCTGATTATAATTCTGACTATGATGATGATCATAATTCTGACTATAATTCTGACTATGATGATGATCATAATTCTGACTATAATGATGATCATAATTCTGACTATAATGATGATTATAATTCTGACTATAATTCTGACTTTGATGATGATCATAATTCTGACTATAATTCTGACTATAATTCTGACTATGATGATCATAATTCTGACTATGATGATGATCATAATTCTGACTATAATGATGATTATAATTCTGACTATAATTCTGACTATGATGATGATCATAATTCTGACTATAATGATGATTATAATTCTGACTATAATTCTGACTATGATGATGATCATAATTCTGACTATGATGATGATCATAATTCTGACTATGATGATGATCATAATTCTGACTATGATGATGATCATAATTCTGACTATAATGATGATTATAATTCTGACTATAATTCTGACTATGATGATCATAATTCTGACTATGATGATGATCATAATTCTGACTATGATGATGATCATAATTCTGACTATGATGATGATCATAATTCTGACTATGATGATGATCATAATTCTGACTATGATGATGATCATAATTCTGACTATGATGATGATCATAATTCTGACTATGATGATGATCATAATTCTGACTATGATGATGATCATAATTCTGACTATAATTCTGACTATAATGATGATCATAATTCTGACTATAATGAGGATGATGATTACAATTCTGACAATAATGATGATGATAAAAACTCGGACAATAATGATGATTATTATAATTCTGACTACAAATGATGGCAGGGTAGCGTAGTGGTTAGAGCGTTGGACTAGCAAGTTCAAATCCCCGAGCTGACAAGGTACAAATCTGTCGTTCTGACACTGAACAGGCAGTTAACCCACTGTTCCTAGGCTGTCATTGAAAATAAGAATTTGTTGTTAACTGGCTTGCCTGGTTAAATAAAGGTAAAATAAATAAAAACATTTTAAAAAACAATGATAATTATTATTAGTATAATTATTCTGACTAGGATGATGATTATAACGATGGTGATGAAGGCCCTACTAACCTTGGCGTCATTATTGTCTTCAAACTGTTGTCTGACGAAGCTGTCGAAGGCATCCCAGTGGCTATCAGTCAGGTTACCCCCCACAGACCACAGGTAGCAGAACACAAATGTCTGACACAACACAGTGTTCAGGTGCTTAGCTTCCTAGAACACACACACACACACACACATGGAGCTATACTTAATAAGCAATAAGGCCCGAGGGGTGTGGTATATGGTCAATATACCACGGCTAAGGGCTGTTCTATGCACGACGCAACGTGGAGTGCCTGGATACAGCCCTTAGCCTTGCTATATTGGCCATATACCACGAACCCCTGAGGTGCCGTTATTGCTGTTATTAGCTGGTTACCAACGTAATTAGAGCAGTACAAATAAATGTTTTGTCATACCTGTGGTATACCACATCTGTCAGCCAATCAGCTTTCAGGGCTCGAACCACCCAGTTTAAAGATGTGTATAATGACTGGTTAATATGTGGTTGTGATCATGCTGTGCTCTAGTAACTTTTAGCATACCATCTTGAGGTCTGGTCTTCCGTCTCCCAGCAGCAGCGCCTCCAACAGGCAGCAGAGGGTAGTGACCTTACTGATGTCCACCTGGCCCATGGCCTGGACACAACGCTTCCACACAAACTGAAGACCCTTCTCCACGTACTGCTCAAACAGCGCCAACAGGTACACACACACTGCTTCAGGGAGCTGGGGGGGAGGGGGGGTGGAGGAGGTAGAAGGGAGAGGAGGATAAGGGGAGACAGCAACAGAGAGGGCAGAGAGAGCAGCGAGGGCAGAGAGAGCAGAGAGGGCAGAGAGAGTGAGAAGCAGCTAAATTTAAATGTATGATCATGACATCAAGAAAAAACAGGTAAAAGATGGATTTTGAAATAAGATAAAGATCCATGTCAACCAATAACTCAATAGACAGTAAATCAAGATACATCATCTGTCAGCTATAACATCAGACACAACAGCAGATATAAACCATCTCTGACAACACTGTAGGTCTGTAACATCAGAAACAACAGCAGGTAAAACCCATCTCTGACAACACTGTAGGTCTGTAACATCAGAAACAACGGCAGGTATAACCCATCTCTGACAACACTGTAGGTCTGTAACATCAGAAACAACAGCAGGTAAAACCCATCTCTGACAACACTGTAGGTCTATAACATCAGAAACAACAGCAGATATAACCCATCTCTGACAACACTGTAGGTCTGTAACATCAGAAACAACAGCAGATATAACCCATCTCTGACAACACTGTAGGTCTGTATCATCTGTCAGCTATAACATCAGAAACAACAGCAGGTAAAACCCATCTCTGACAACACTGTAGGTCTGTATCATCTGTCAGCTATAAAATCAGAAACAACAGCAGATATAACCCATCTCTGACAACACTGTAGGTCTGTATCATCTGTCAGCTATAACATCAGAAACAACAGCAGATATAACCCATCTCTGACAACACTGTAGGTCTGTATCATCTGTCAGCTATAACATCAGAAACAACAGCAGATATAACCCATCTCTGACAACACTGTAGGTCTGTCACATCAGAAACAACAGCAGATAAAACCCATCTCTGACAACACTGTAGGTCTGTAACATCAGAAACAACAGCAGGTAAAACCCATTTCTGACAACACTGTAGGTCTGTAACATCAGAAACAACAGCAGATAAAACCCATCTCTGACAACACTGTAGGTCTGTAACATCAGAAACAACAGCAGGTAAAACCCATATCTGACATCACTGTAGGTCTGTAACATCAGAAACAACAGCAGATACAACACTGTAGGTCTGTAACATCAGAAACAACAGCAGGTAAAACCCATCTCTGACAACACTGTAGGTCTGTAACATCAGAAACAACAGCAGATACAACACTGTAGGTCTGTAACATCAGAAACAACAGCAGATAAAACCCATCTCTGACAACACTGTAGGTCTGTAACATCAGAAACAACAGCAGATAAAACCCATCTCTGACAAGACTGTAGGTCTGTAACATCAGAAACAACAGCAGATAAAACCCATCTCTGACAACACTGTAGGTCTGTAACATCAGAAACAACAGCAGATACAACACTGTAGGTCTGTAACATCAGAAACAACAGCAGATAAAACCCATCTCTGACAACACTGTAGGTCTGTATCATCTGTCAGCTATAAAATCAGAAACAACAGCAGATATAACCCATCTCTGACAACACTGTAGGTCTGTATCATCTGTCAGCTATAACATCAGAAACAACAGCAGATATAACCCATCTCTGACAACACTGTAGGTCTGTATCATCTGTCAGCTATAACATCAGAAACAACAGCAGATATAACCCATCTCTGACAACACTGTAGGTCTGTCACATCAGAAACAACAGCAGATAAAACCCATCTCTGACAACACTGTAGGTCTGTAACATCAGAAACAACAGCAGGTAAAACCCATTTCTGACAACACTGTAGGTCTGTAACATCAGAAACAACAGCAGATAAAACCCATCTCTGACAACACTGTAGGTCTGTAACATCAGAAACAACAGCAGGTAAAACCCATATCTGACATCACTGTAGGTCTGTAACATCAGAAACAACAGCAGATACAACACTGTAGGTCTGTAACATCAGAAACAACAGCAGGTAAAACCCATCTCTGACAACACTGTAGGTCTGTAACATCAGAAACAACAGCAGATACAACACTGTAGGTCTGTAACATCAGAAACAACAGCAGATAAAACCCATCTCTGACAACACTGTAGGTCTGTAACATCAGAAACAACAGCAGATAAAACCCATCTCTGACAAGACTGTAGGTCTGTAACATCAGAAACAACAGCAGATAAAACCCATCTCTGACAACACTGTAGGTCTGTAACATCAGAAACAACAGCAGATACAACACTGTAGGTCTGTAACAACACTGTAGGTCTGTGACAACACTGTAGGTCTGTAACATCAGAAACAACAGCAGATAAAACCCATCTCTGACAACACTGTAGGTCTGTAACAACAGCAGGTAAAACCCATCTCTGACAACACTGTAGGTCTGTAACATCAGAAACAACAGCAGATAAAACCCATCTCTTTTTTATTTTATTTTTATTTTTTATTTAACCTTTATTTAACCAGGTAGGCTAGTTGAGAACAAGTTCTCATTTACAACTGCGACCTGGCCAAGATAAAGCATAGCAGTGTGAACAGACAACACAGAGTTACACATGGAGTAAACAATTAACAAGTCAATAACACAGTAGGAAAAAAAAGGGGAGTCTATATACAATGTGTGCAAAAGGCATGAGGAGGTAGGCGAATAATTACAATATTGCAGATTAACACTGGATTGATAAATAATCATGTACAGGTAGAGATATTGGTGTGCAAAAGAGCAGAAAAGTAAATAAATAAAAACTGTGGGGATGAGGTAGGTGAAAATGGGGGGCTATTTACCAATAGATTATGTACAGCTGCAGCGATCGGTTAGCTGCTCAGATAGCTGATGTTTGAAGTTGGTGAGGGAGATAAAGGTCTCCAACTTCAGCGATTTTTGCAATTCGTTCCAGTCACAGGCAGCAGAGTACTGGAACGAAAGGCGGCCGAATGAGGTGTTGGCTTTAGGGATGATCAGTGAGATACACCTGCTGGAGCGCGTGCTACGGATGGGTGTTACCATCGTGACCAGTGAACTGAAATAAGGCGGAGCTTTACATAGCATGGACTTGTAGACGACCTGGAGCCAGTGGGTCTTGCGACGAATATGTAGCGAGGGCCAGCCGACTAGAGCATACAAGTCGCAGTGGTGGGTAGTATAAGGTGCTTTAGTGACAAAACGGATGGCACTGTGATAAACTGCATCCAGTTTGATGAGAAGAGTGTTGGAAGCAATTTTGTAGATGACATCGCCGAAGTCGAGGATCGGTAGGATAGTCAGTTTTACTAGGGTAAGCTTGGCAGCGTGAGTGAAGGAGGCTTTGTTACGGAATAGAAAGCCGACTCTTGATTTGATTTTCGATTGTAGATGTTTGATATGAGTCTGGAAGGAGAGTTTGCAGTCTAGCCAGACACCTAGGTACTTATAGGTGTCCACATATTCAAGGTCGGAACCATCCAGTGTGGTGATGCTAGTCGGGCATGCGGGTGCAGGCAGCGATCGGTTGAAAAGCATGCATTTGGTTTTACTAGCGTTTAAGAGCAGTTGGAGGCCGCGGAAGGAGTGTTGTATGGCATTGAAGCTCGTTTGGACAACACTGTAGGTCTGTAACATCAGAAACAACGGCAGATAAAACACTGTAGGTCTGTAACATCAGAAACAACAGCAGATAAAACCCATCTCTGACAACACTGTAGGTCTGTAACATCAGAAACAACAGCAGATAAAACACTGTAGGTCTGTAACATCAGAAACAACAGCAGATAAAACCCATCTCTGACAACACTGTAGGTCTGTAACATCAGAAACAACAGCAGATAAAACCCATCTCTGACAACACTGTAGGTCTGTAACATCAGAAACAACAGCAGGTAAAACCCATCTCTGACAACACTGTAGGTCTGTAACATCAGAAACAACAGCAGGTAAAACCCATCTCTGACAACACTGTAGGTCTGTATCATCAGAAACAACAGCAGATATAACCCATATCTGACAACACTGTAGGTCTGTATCATCAGAAACAACAGCAGATATAACACTGTAGGTCTGCATCATCAGAAACAACAGCAGGTAAAACCCATATCTGACAACACTGTAGGTCTGTAACATCAGAAACAACAGCAGATACAACACTGTAGGTCTGTAACATCAGAAACAACAGCAGGTAAAACCCATCTCTGACAACACTGTAGGTCTGTAACATCAGAAACAACAGCAGATAAAACCCATCTCTGACAACACTGTAGGTCTGTAACAACAGCAGATATAACCCATCTCTGACAACACTGTAGGTCTGTAACATCAGAAACAACAGCAGATAAAACCCATCTCTGACAACACTGTAGGTCTGTAACATCAGAAACAACAGCAGATAAAACCCATCTCTGACAACACTGTAGGTCTGTATCATCAGAAACAACAGCAGATATAACACTGTAGGTCTGTATCATCAGAAACAACAGCAGATATAACACTGTAGGTCTGTATCATCAGAAACAACAGCAGATATAACACTGTAGGTCTGTAACATCAGAAACAACAGCAGATAAAACCCATCTCTGACAACACTGTAGGTCTGTAACATCAGAAACAACAGCAGATAAAACCCCCATCTCTGACAACACTGTAGGTCTGTATCATCAGAAACAACAGCAGATATAACACTGTAGGTCTGTATCATCAGAAACAACAGCAGATATAACACTGTAGGTCTGTATCATCAGAAACAACAGCAGATATAACACTGTAGGTCTGTAACATCAGAAACAACAGCAGATAAAACCCATCTCTGACAACACTGTAGGTCTGTAACATCAGAAACAACAGCAGATAAAACCCCCATCTCTGACAACACTGTAGGTCTGTATCATCAGAAACAACAGCAGATATAACACTGTAGGTCTGTATCATCAGAAACAACAGCAGATATAACACTGTAGGTCTGTATCATCAGAAACAACAGCAGATAAAACCCCCATCTCTGACAACACTGTAGGTCTGTAACATCAGAAACAACAGCAGATAAAACCCCCATCTCTGACAACACTGTAGGTCTGTAATATCAGAAACAACAGCAGATAAAACCCCCATCTCTGACAACACTGTAGGTCTGTATCATCAGAAACAACAGCAGATAAAACCCCCATCTCTGACAACACTGTAGGTCTGTATCATCAGAAACAACAGCAGATAAAACCCCCATCTCTGACAACACTGTAGGTCTGTATCATCAGAAACAACAGCAGATAAAACCCCCATCTCTGACAACACTGTAGGTCTGTGTGAGTGTAGTCTGGCCCAGGAGTGTAAAGGTGAATGGAAAGGCTCTGGAGCAACGAACCGCCCTTGCTGTCTCTGCCTGGCCGGTTCCCCTCTCTCCACTGGGATTCTCTGCCTCTAACCCTATTACAGGGGCTGAGTCACTGGCTTACTGGGGCTCTCTCATGCCGTCCCTAGGAGGGGTGCGTCACTTGAGTGGGTTGAGTCACCGATGTGATCTTCCTGTCTGGGTTGGCGGCGCCCCCCTTGGGTTGTGCTGTGGCGGAGATCTTTGTGGGCTATACTCGGACTTGTCTCAGGATGGTAAGTTGGGGGTTGAAGATATCCCTCTAGTGGTGTGGGGGCTGTGCTTTGGCAAAGTGGGTGGGGTTATATACTTGCTGTTTGGCCCTGTAAACGGGGGTATCATCGGATGGGGCCACAGTGTCTCCTCTCTGCTCTCTCCTCCTGTCTCAGCCTCCAGTATTTATGCTGCAGTAGTTTATGTGTCTTGGGGCTTGGGTCAGTTTGTCATATCTGGAGTACTTCTCCTGTCTTATCCGGTGTCATGTGTGTATTTAAGTGTGCTCTCTCTAATTCTCTCTTTCTCTTTCTTTCTCTCTCTCGGAGGACCTGACCCCTAGGACCATGCCTCAGAACTACCTGGCATGATGACTCCTTGCTGTCCCCAGTCCACCTGGCCGTGCTGCTGCTCCAGTTTCAACTGTTCTGCCTGTGATTATTATTATTTGAGCATGCTGGTCATTTATGAACATTTGAACATCTTGGCCATGTTCTGTTATAATCTCCACCCGGCACAGCCAGAAGAGGACTGGCCACCCCACATAGCCTGATTCGTCTCTAGGTTTCTTCCTAGGTTTTGGCCTTTCTAGGGAATTTTTCCTAGCCACCGTGCTTCTACACCTGCATTGCTTGCTGTTTGGGGTTTTAGGCTGGGTTTCTGTACAGCACTTTGAGATATCAACTGATGTACGAAGGGCTATATAAATAAAATTGATTTGGTCTGTAACATCAGACACAACAGCAGATATAAACCATCTCTGACAACACTGTAGGTCTGTAACATCAGAAACAACAGCAGATATAACCCATCTCTGACAACACTGTAGGTCTGTAACATCAGAAACAACAGCAGGTAAAACCCATCTCTGACAACACTGTAGGTCTGTAACATCAGAAACAACAGCAGATAAAACCCATCTCTGACAACACTGTAGGTCTGTAACATCAGAAACAACAGCAGATAAAACCCATCTCTGACAACACTGTAGGTCTGTAACATCAGAAACAACAGCAGATACAACGCATCTCTGACAACACTGTAGGTCTGTAACATCAGAAACAACAGCAGATACAACGCATCTCTGACAACACTGTAGGTCTGTATCATCTGTCAGCTATAACATCAGAAACAGCAGCAGCCGCAGTACGAGGAATGATATAAAACCATTTAAAGCCAGGTATCATAAAGACAGGGACAGTTCACAGGATCCTCCTCTAATGATGCAAGAGATAATGTGTAAAGGTTAGAGGTGACGAAGAGAGAAGGTGTAAGGGTTAGAGGTGACGAAGAGAGAAGGTGTAAGGGTTAGCGGTGACGAAGAGAGAAGGTGTAAGGGTTAGAGGTGACGAAGAGAGAAGGTGTAAGGGTTAGAAGTGACGAAGAGAGAAGGTGTAAGGGTTAGAGGTGACGAAGAGAGAAGGTGTAAGGGTTAGAGGTGACGAAGAGAGAAGGTGTAATGGTTAGAGGTGACGAAGAAAGAATGTGTAAAGGTTAGAGGTGACAAAGAGATAATGTGTAAGGGTTAGAGGTGAGGAAGAGAGAATGTGTAAAGGTTAGAGGTGACGAAGAGAGAATGTGTAAAGGTTAGAGGTGACGGGTCACATGATGATGTTTGATGTGTTGTGGTGGTTGATGTTTATGATGGATCTGCTGACACTGATGGTAGGAGTACCATTCTAGCCATCTATATAGTTAGATACACCTCTGTCTTTGGTCTGAGACATGCGACATGCGACATTCTCTGTGATCTTCACAGAACGATAACATGAGAATACAGATTTCCAAACAGGCTTGACTGAGCCCACAGCTACTTCCACAGAGGGGTGTTATGATTATGAAGACATGGTAGATGTATATTCTGATGGAGTAGAGATGTGATCAGCGCAGGAAATCACCTTGTTAGTCAGGCCAGTGATCCAGGTCTGGACCATGTTAAGGAGAATGGTAAATCACCTTGTTAGTCAGGCCAGTGATCCAGGTCTGGACCATGTTAAGGAGAATGGTAAATCACCTTGTTAGTCAGGCCAGTGATCCAGGTCTGGACCATGTTAAGGAGACTGGTAAATCACCTTGTTAGTCAGGCCAGTGATCCAGGTCTGGACCATGTTAAGGAGAATGGTAAATCACCTTGTTAGTCAGGCCAGTGATCCAGGTCTGGACCATGTTAAGGAGACTGGTAAATCACCTTGTTAGTCAGGCCAGTGATCCAGGTCTGGACCATGTTAAGGAGAATGGTAAATCACCTTGTTAGTCAGGCCAGTGATCCAGGTCTGGACCATGTTAAGGAGACTGGTAAATCACCTTGTTAGTCAGACTAGTGATCAGGTCTGGACCATGTTAAGGAGAATGGTAAATCACCTTGTTAGTCAGAACAGTGATCCAGGTCTGGACCATGTTAAGGAGAATGGTAAATCACCTTGTTAGCCAGGCCAGTGATCCAGGTCTGGACCATGTTAAGGAGAATGGTAAATCACCTTGTTAGCCAGGCCAGTGATCCAGGTCTGGACCATGTTAAGGAGACTGGTAAATCACCTTGTTAGTCAGGCCAGTGATCCAGGTCTGGACCATGTTAAGGAGAATGGTAAATCACCTTGTTAGTCAGACCAGTGATCCAGGTCTGGACCATGTTAAGGAGAATGGTAAATCACCTTTTTAGCCAGGCCAGTGATCCAGGTCTGGACATAGGGCATCCATTTGAGTTCGTTGGAGTCGATGTAGACCATCCCACAGCGACTCACTGTGGCTGGGGACGCCACCGATAAGTCCTGGACCTGAGACACACAACACAAAGTTTGCAGAGCATTTACAAAGTCTGGATATTTAACATGTCACTATTATCTGTTCATGTCAAAGACGTCCATAGTGACTGTCCCGCTTGTCATCAACACTAGAACGCAATGAAGAGGAACCCCTAACCTATAACCCCTGACCCCTCTCTGACCTCAAACACCATGTGTATAGACGGGGTCAGTTTGATGCGTTCGCTGTTGGCCAGACACAGCATCTTGTTGTCGTCCAGGACTGTGTTCATGTTCTCAATCCACAGCGCGTCCACCGGACCGTCCGACACGATCCACTTGTGGTCATCGCTGGTGTCGTTGCAGGCCGCTCGCACGCTGAGCGCCATCAGGCCGTCACGCCACTCCAGGGTCAATATGTTCACCTGTAGGGGAAAGGGATGAAAGGTTAGGGCTCATGTTATGTACATTGTGACCTATGTTTGTATATACACATTGGTAAAAACCAATAGCAAGTGAGTGAGTAAACAAGTGAGCAAGCGAACGAAGGATACATTGATTGAACTAATTGGTACATTAATGAGTTGGATGGTTAACCGTTAACAAATGAACTGACTGTTTATGGATAGATTTATTTATAGACTGATTGAAAAAATGTGGTATTCACTTTTATTTACTCAGGGCAGCCCAATTGAGACCAGGGTCTCATTCCCAATGGTGCCCTGAGTACAAACATCTTCTCTCAAACGGGAAGAGAAAAGTACATTACCAATAAAACATGACCATAGTTAAGTTTGACTGTACAACCTGCTTCCTGCTATTTAGGGAGAGGCCAGATCTACAGTATGTCTCAAAACAGAAGCCCACTTTAAATCTGAGCTTTTTAACTAGCTCATCCATATGGTTTTTAAACATGAAGTCTTTGCCAATCGAAATGCACAGATATTTATAGGTGGAACCCGATTGATGGGAGAACCATCCAATAAATAAATATGTAGTCCATCTGAAACAATTTGTGAACAACATGTATTTAGTCTTGCCCACATTAAGTATCAGTTTTAAACCAACCAGGGCATTCTGTAAGGTAACAAGGTCAGATTGCAGCTCTAACATAGACTGGTCAACAGTTGGGTCAGTGGCATACATCAGACTGTCGTCTGCATACAGATGAATATTACAAGTTAACAGATTGACCAGTATTATTGACATAAATAGTAAAGAGAACAGGTCCCAGTTCAGACCCCTGCGGTACACCTTTTGTAATATCCAGGAAACTAGACTGAACACCATCAGAGATCATGCATTGAGTCCTGTCTGACAGATCATTCTCAAACCACTTGCAAAAAGCCTGACCCAGACCTATTTCAGTCAGCCTTTGAATGAGAATGTGACGGTCAACAGTGTCAAAGTCCTCGGAAAGGTCTATAAATAAGGCAGCAGAATGATTTTTTTTATGATCCAAGCAATTTAACACATCACCTAGAATAACCATAGCAGCTGAACCGGTGCTGTGGACAGGTCTAAAACAGGATTGGTTCATATTAAGAACAGTGAGAAGTTTAAAAAGTTATTCGCTAAAAGTTGGTCGGATGAAATTGGACTGCAGTTATCTAAGTCAGAAGGATCTCCCCCTTCATGTAAGGGGAGGACATGCGCCACTTTCCAGATCTTAAAGGAGAACACCAGAAACAATAGTCAAGTTAACATAAAGGTCAGTGGTTCTGTAAGTGGAGCAGAGAGCTGCAGTGAGAAGAGGTCAAGAGAATCAGCCCCTATAGCTTTATTAACATCCGCAAAGCCCTTAGTACATCATAGGCATCAAATGGTTGAAATGAAACGACAGTATGTGAGTCTGTTAGTGCACAGATGAATTGTCAGCCAGGCGTACCTCTCCGTAGAGCTCTCCCATGGTGACAGACTTGGGGTTGAGGACGTATGTCTTGACCGGGAGGTAGAAGGGGTTGTGTTTCCCGTGGCCAGCCTGCCACAGGGTATCTAAGGTATCAGACAGGATGGAGTAGACCGTGGTCTTCCCTCCACCTGTAGGACCCACCAACATCACACCATGACGTACTATCATGGTCTCATACAGCTGGATCACCTGGAGGGAGGGAGAGGAAGGGTTACAACTACACAGAGATCACCTGGAGGGAGGGAGAGGAAGGGTTACAACTACACAGAGATCAGCTGGAGGGAGGGAGAGGAAGGGTTACAACCACACAGAGATCACCTGGAGGGAGGGAGAGGAAGGGTTACAACCACACAGAGATCACCTGGAGGGAGGGAGAGGGAGGGTTACAACCACACAGAGATCACCTGGAGGGAGAGGAAGGGTTACAACCACACGGAGATCACCTGGAGGGAGGGAAGGGTTACAACCACACAGAGATCACCTGGAGGGAGGGAGAGGAAGGGTTACAACTACACAGAGATCACCTGGAGGGAGGGAGAGGAAGGGTTACAACCACACAGAGATCACCTGGAGGGAGGGAGAGGAAGGGTTACAACCACACAGAGATCACCTGGAGGGAGGGAGAGGAAGGGTTAAAACCACACAGAGATCACCTGGAGGGAGGGAGAGGAAGGGTCACAACCACACAGAGATCACCTGGAGGGAGGGAGAGGAAGGGTTACAACTACACAGAGATCACCTGGAGGGAGGGAGAGGAAGGGTTACAACCACATGGAGATCACCTGGAGGGAGAGGAAGGGTTACAACTACACAGAGATCACCTGGAGGGAGGGAGAGGAAGGGTTACAACCACACAGAGATCACCTGGAGGGAGGGAGAGGAAGGGTTACAACCACACAGAGATCACCTGGAGGGAGGGAGAGGAAGGGTTACAACTACACAGAGATCACCTGGAGGGAGGGAGAGGAAGGGTTACAACCACACAGAGATCACCTGGAGGGAGGGAGAGGAAGGGTTACAACCACACAGAGATCACCTGGAGGGAGGGAGAGGAAGGGTTACAACCACACAGAGATCACCTGGAGGGAGGGAGAGGAAGGGTTACAACCACACAGAGATCACCTGGAGGGAGGGAGAGGAAGGGTTACAACCACACAGAGATCACCTGGAGGGAGGGAGAGGAAGGGTTACAACTACACAGAGATCACCTGGAGGGAGGGAGAGGAAGGGTTACAACTACACAGAGATCACCTGGAGGGAGGGAGAGGAAGGGTTACAACCACACAGAGATCACCTGGAGGGAGGGAGAGGAAGGGTTACAACCACACAGAGATCACCTGGAGGGAGGGAGAGGAAGGGTCACAACCACACAGAGATCACCTGGAGGGAGGGAGAGGAAGGGTTACAACTACACAGAGATCACCTGGAGGGAGGGAGAGGAAGGGTTACAACCACATGGAGATCACCTGGAGGGAGAGGAAGGGTTACAACCACACAGATATCACCTGGAGGGAGAGGAAGGGTTACAACTACACAGAGATCACCTGGAGGGAGGGAGAGGAAGGGTTACAACCACATGGAGATCACCTGGAGGGAGAGGAAGGGTTACAACCACACAGAGATCACCTGGAGGGAGGGAGAGGAAGGGTTACAACCACACAGAGATCACCTGGAGGGAGGGAGAGGAAGGGTTACAACCACACAGAGATCACCTGGAGGGAGGGAGAGGGAGGGTTACAACCACACAGAGATCACCTGGAGGGAGGGAGAGGAAGGGTTACAACCACACAGAGATCACCTGGAGGGAGGGAGAGGAAGGGTCACAACCACACAGAGATCACCTGGAGGGAGGGAGAGGAAGGGTTACAACTACACAGAGATCACCTGGAGGGAGGGAGAGGAAGGGTTACAACCACACAGAGATCACCTGGAGGGAGGGAGAGGAAGGGTTACAACCACACAGAGATCACCTGGAGGGAGGGAGAGGAAGGGTTAAAACCACACAGAGATCACCTGGAGGGAGGGAGAGGAAGGGTCACAACCACACAGAGATCACCTGGAGGGAGGGAGAGGAAGGGTTACAACTACACAGAGATCACCTGGAGGGAGAGGAAGGGTTACAACCACACGGAGATCACCTGGAGGGAGGGAAGGGTTACAACCACACAGAGATCACCTGGAGGGAGGGAGAGGAAGGGTTACAACTACACAGAGATCACCTGGAGGGAGGGAGAGGAAGGGTTACAACCACACAGAGATCACCTGGAGGGAGGGAGAGGAAGGGTTACAACCACACAGAGATCACCTGGAGGGAGGGAGAGGAAGGGTTAAAACCACACAGAGATCACCTGGAGGGAGGGAGAGGAAGGGTCACAACCACACAGAGATCACCTGGAGGGAGGGAGAGGAAGGGTTACAACTACACAGAGATCACCTGGAGGGAGGGAGAGGAAGGGTTACAACCACATGGAGATCACCTGGAGGGAGAGGAAGGGTTACAACTACACAGAGATCACCTGGAGGGAGGGAGAGGAAGGGTTACAACCACACAGAGATCACCTGGAGGGAGGGAGAGGAAGGGTTACAACCACACAGAGATCACCTGGAGGGAGGGAGAGGAAGGGTTACAACTACACAGAGATCACCTGGAGGGAGGGAGAGGAAGGGTTACAACCACACAGAGATCACCTGGAGGGAGGGAGAGGAAGGGTTACAACCACACAGAGATCACCTGGAGGGAGGGAGAGGAAGGGTTACAACCACACAGAGATCACCTGGAGGGAGGGAGAGGAAGGGTTACAACCACACAGAGATCACCTGGAGGGAGGGAGAGGAAGGGTTACAACCACACAGAGATCACCTGGAGGGAGGGAGAGGAAGGGTTACAACTACACAGAGATCACCTGGAGGGAGGGAGAGGAAGGGTTACAACTACACAGAGATCACCTGGAGGGAGGGAGAGGAAGGGTTACAACCACACAGAGATCACCTGGAGGGAGGGAGAGGAAGGGTTACAACCACACAGAGATCACCTGGAGGGAGGGAGAGGAAGGGTCACAACCACACAGAGATCACCTGGAGGGAGGGAGAGGAAGGGTTACAACTACACAGAGATCACCTGGAGGGAGGGAGAGGAAGGGTTACAACCACATGGAGATCACCTGGAGGGAGAGGAAGGGTTACAACCACACAGATATCACCTGGAGGGAGAGGAAGGGTTACAACTACACAGAGATCACCTGGAGGGAGGGAGAGGAAGGGTTACAACCACATGGAGATCACCTGGAGGGAGAGGAAGGGTTACAACCACACAGAGATCACCTGGAGGGAGGGAGAGGAAGGGTTACAACCACACAGAGATCACCTGGAGGGAGGGAGAGGAAGGGTTACAACCACACAGAGATCACCTGGAGGGAGGGAGAGGGAGGGTTACAACCACACAGAGATCACCTGGAGGGAGGGAGAGGAAGGGTTACAACCACACAGAGATCACCTGGAGGGAGGGAGAGAAGGGTTACAACTACACACAGATCACCTGGAGGGAGGGAGAGGAAGGGTTACAACTACACAGAGATCAGCTGGAGGGAGGGAGAGGAAGGGTTACAACTACACACAGATCACCTGGAGGGAGGGAGAGGAAGGGTTACAACTACACAGAGATCACCTGGAGGGAGGGAGAGGAAGGGTTACAACTACACACAGATCACCTGGAGGGAGGGAGAGGAAGGGTTACAACTACACAGAGATCAGCTGGAGGGAGGGAGAGGAAGGGTTACAACTACACACAGATCACCTGGAGGGAGGGAGAGGAAGGGTTACAACTACACAGAGATCAGCTGGAGGGAGGGAGAGGAAGGGTTACAACTACACATAGATCACCTGGAGGGAGGGAGAGGAAGGGTTACAACTACACACAGATCACCTGGAGGGAGGGAGAGGAAGGGTTACAACTACACAGAGATCACCTGGAGGGAGGGAGAGGAAGGGTTACAACTACACAGAGATCACCTGGAGGGAGGGAGAGGAAGGGTTACAACTACACACAGATCACCTGGAGGGAGGGAGAGGAAGGGTTACAACTACACACAGATCACCTGGAGGGAGGGAGAGGAAGGGTTACAACTACACAGAGATCAGCTGGAGGGAGGGAGAGGAAGGGTTACAACTACACAGAGATCACCTGGAGGGAGGGAGAGGAAGGGTTACAACCACACAGAGATCACCTGGAGGGAGGGAGAGGAAGGGTTACAACCACACGGAGATCACCTGGAGGGAGGGAGAGGAAGGGTCACAACTACACAGAGATCACCTGGAGGGAGGGAGAGGAAGGGTTACAACTACACACAGATCACCTGGAGGGAGGGAGAGGAAGGGTTACAACTACACAGAGATCAGCTGGAGGGAGGGAGAGGAAGGGTTACAACTACACAGAGATCACCTGGAGGGAGGGAGAGGAAGGGTTACAACCACACAGAGATCACCTGGAGGGAGGGAGAGGAAGGGTTACAACCACACGGAGATCACCTGGAGGGAGGGAGAGGAAGGGTTACAACCACACAGAGATCACCTGGAGGGAGGGAGAGGAAGGGTTACAACCACACAGAGATCACCTGGAGGGAGGGAGAGGGAGGGTTACAACCACACAGAGATCACCTGGAGGGAGAGGAAGGGTTACAACCACACGGAGATCACCTGGAGGGAGAGGAAGGGTTACAACCACACGGAGATCACCTGGAGGGAGGGAGAGGAAGGGTTACAACCACATGGAGATCACCTGGAGGGAGGGAGAGGAAGGGTTACAACCACATGGAGATCACCTGGAGGGAGGGAGAGGAAGGGTTACAACCACACAGAGATCACCTGGAGGGAGGGAGAGGAAGGGTTACAACCACACAGAGATCACCTGGAGGGAGGGAGAGGAAGGGTTACAACTACACAGAGATCACCTGGAGGGAGGGAGAGGAAGGGTTACAACCACACAGAGATCACCTGGAGGAAGGGAGAGGAAGGGTTACAACCACACAGAGATCACCTGGAGGGAGGGAGAGGAAGGGTTACAACTACATTTACATTTACATTTAAGTCATTTAGCAGACGCTCTTATCCAGAGCGACTTACAAATTGGTGAATTCACCTTCTGACATCCAGTGGAACAGCCACTTTACAATAGTGCATCTAAGTCATTAAGGGGGGGGGGGGGGTGAGAAGGATTACTTATCCTATCCTAGGTATTCCTTGAAGAGGTGGGGTTTCAGGTGTCTCCGGAAGGTGGTGATTGACTCCGCTGTCCTGGCGTCGTGAGGGAGTTTGTTCCACCATTGGGGGGCCAGAGCAGCGAACAGTTTTGACTGGGCTGAGCGGGAACTGTACTTCCTCAATGGCAGGGAGGCGAGCAGGCCAGAGGAGGATGAACGCAGTGCCCTTGCTTGGGTGTAGGGCCTGATCAGAGCCTGGAGGTACTGCGGTGCCGTTCCCCTCACAGCTCCGTAGGCAAGCACCATGGTCTTGTAGCGGATGCGAGCTTCAACTACACAGAGATCACCTGGAGGGAGGGAGAGGAAGGGTTACAACCACACAGAGATCCCCTGGAGGGAGAGGAAGGGTTACAACCACACAGAGATCAGCTGGAGGGAGGGAGAGGAAGGGTTACAACTACACAGAGATCAGCTGGAGGGAGGGAGAGGAAGGGTTACAACTACACAGAGATCAGCTGGAGGGAGGGAGAGGAAGGGTTACAACCACACAGAGATCACCTGGAGGGAGGGAGAGGAAGGGTTACAACTACACAGAGATCAGCTGGAGGGAGGGAGAGGAAGGGTTACAACCACACAGAGATCAGCTGGAGGAAGGGAGAGGAAGGGTTACAACCACACAGAGATCACCTGGAGGGAGGGAGAGGAAGGGTTACAACCACACAGAGATCACCTGGAGGGAGGGAGAGGAAGGGTTACAACCACACATAGATCACCTGGAGGGAGAGGAAGGGTTACAACCACACATAGATCACCTGGAGGGAGAGGAAGGGTTACAACCACACATAGATCACCTGGAGGGAGAGGAAGGGTTACAACTACACACAGATCACCTGGAGGGAGAGGAAGGGTTACAACCACACATAGATCACCTGGAGGGAGAGGAAGGGTTACAACCACACATAGATCACCTGGAGGGAGAGGAAGGGTTACAACCACACAGAGATCACCTGGAGGGAGGGAGAGGAAGGGTTACAACTACACAGAGATCACCTGGAGGGAGGGAGAGGAAGGGTTACAACCACACATAGATCACCTGGAGGGAGAGGAAGGGTTACAACCACACAGAGATCACCTGGAGGGAGGGAGAGGAAGGGTTACAACCACACAGAGATCACCTGGAGGGAGGGAGAGGAAGGGTTACAACCACACAGAGATCACCTGGAGGGAGGGAGAGGAAGGGTTACAACCACACGGAGATCACCTGGAGGGAGGGAGAGGAAGGGTTACAACCACACATAGATCACCTGGAGGGAGAGGAAGGGTTACAACCACACAGAGATCACCTGGAGGGAGGGAGAGGAAGGGTTACAACCACACAGAGATCACCTGGAGGGAGGGAGAGGAAGGGTTACAACCACACATAGATCACCTGGAGGGAGAGGAAGGGTTACAACCACACATAGATCACCTGGAGGGAGAGGAAGGGTTACAACTACACACAGATCACCTGGAGGGAGAGGAAGGGTTACAACCACACATAGATCACCTGGAGGGAGAGGAAGGGTTACAACCACACATAGATCACCTGGAGGGAGAGGAAGGGTTACAACCACACAGAGATCACCTGGAGGGAGGGAGAGGAAGGGTTACAACTACACAGAGATCACCTGGAGGGAGGGAGAGGAAGGGTTACAACCACACGGAGATCACCTGGAGGGAGGGAGAGGAAGGGTTACAACCACACATAGATCACCTGGAGGGAGAGGAAGGGTTACAACCACACAGAGATCACCTGGAGGGAGGGAGAGGAAGGGTTACAACCACACAGAGATCACCTGGAGGGAGGGAGAGGAAGGGTTACAACCACACAGAGATCACCTGGAGGGAGGGAGAGGAAGGGTTACAACCACACAGAGATCACCTGGAGGGAGGGAGAGGAAGGGTTACAACCACACAGAGATCACCTGGAGGGAGGGAGAGGAAGGGTTACAACCACACAGAGATCACCTGGAGGGAGGGAGAGGAAGGGTTAAAACCACACAGAGATCACCTGGAGGGAGGGAGAGGAAGGGTCACAACCACACAGAGATCACCTGGAGGGAGGGAGAGGAAGGGTTACAACTACACAGAGATCACCTGGAGGGAGGGAGAGGAAGGGTTACAACCACATGGAGATCACCTGGAGGGAGAGGAAGGGTTACAACTACACAGAGATCACCTGGAGGGAGGGAGAGGAAGGGTTACAACCACACAGAGATCACCTGGAGGGAGGGAGAGGAAGGGTTACAACCACACAGAGATCACCTGGAGGGAGGGAGAGGAAGGGTTACAACTACACAGAGATCACCTGGAGGGAGGGAGAGGAAGGGTTACAACCACACAGAGATCACCTGGAGGGAGGGAGAGGAAGGGTTACAACCACACAGAGATCACCTGGAGGGAGGGAGAGGAAGGGTTACAACCACACAGAGATCACCTGGAGGGAGGGAGAGGAAGGGTTACAACCACACAGAGATCACCTGGAGGGAGGGAGAGGAAGGGTTACAACCACACAGAGATCACCTGGAGGGAGGGAGAGGAAGGGTTACAACTACACAGAGATCACCTGGAGGGAGGGAGAGGAAGGGTTACAACTACACAGAGATCACCTGGAGGGAGGGAGAGGAAGGGTTACAACCACACAGAGATCACCTGGAGGGAGGGAGAGGAAGGGTTACAACCACACAGAGATCACCTGGAGGGAGGGAGAGGAAGGGTCACAACCACACAGAGATCACCTGGAGGGAGGGAGAGGAAGGGTTACAACTACACAGAGATCACCTGGAGGGAGGGAGAGGAAGGGTTACAACCACATGGAGATCACCTGGAGGGAGAGGAAGGGTTACAACCACACAGATATCACCTGGAGGGAGAGGAAGGGTTACAACTACACAGAGATCACCTGGAGGGAGGGAGAGGAAGGGTTACAACCACATGGAGATCACCTGGAGGGAGAGGAAGGGTTACAACCACACAGAGATCACCTGGAGGGAGGGAGAGGAAGGGTTACAACCACACAGAGATCACCTGGAGGGAGGGAGAGGAAGGGTTACAACCACACAGAGATCACCTGGAGGGAGGGAGAGGGAGGGTTACAACCACACAGAGATCACCTGGAGGGAGGGAGAGGAAGGGTTACAACCACACAGAGATCACCTGGAGGGAGGGAGAGGAAGGGTTACAACTACACACAGATCACCTGGAGGGAGGGAGAGGAAGGGTTACAACTACACAGAGATCAGCTGGAGGGAGGGAGAGGAAGGGTTACAACTACACACAGATCACCTGGAGGGAGGGAGAGGAAGGGTTACAACTACACAGAGATCACCTGGAGGGAGGGAGAGGAAGGGTTACAACTACACACAGATCACCTGGAGGGAGGGAGAGGAAGGGTTACAACTACACAGAGATCAGCTGGAGGGAGGGAGAGGAAGGGTTACAACTACACACAGATCACCTGGAGGGAGGGAGAGGAAGGGTTACAACTACACAGAGATCAGCTGGAGGGAGGGAGAGGAAGGGTTACAACTACACATAGATCACCTGGAGGGAGGGAGAGGAAGGGTTACAACTACACACAGATCACCTGGAGGGAGGGAGAGGAAGGGTTACAACTACACAGAGATCACCTGGAGGGAGGGAGAGGAAGGGTTACAACTACACAGAGATCACCTGGAGGGAGGGAGAGGAAGGGTTACAACTACACACAGATCACCTGGAGGGAGGGAGAGGAAGGGTTACAACTACACACAGATCACCTGGAGGGAGGGAGAGGAAGGGTTACAACTACACAGAGATCAGCTGGAGGGAGGGAGAGGAAGGGTTACAACTACACAGAGATCACCTGGAGGGAGGGAGAGGAAGGGTTACAACCACACAGAGATCACCTGGAGGGAGGGAGAGGAAGGGTTACAACCACACGGAGATCACCTGGAGGGAGGGAGAGGAAGGGTCACAACTACACAGAGATCACCTGGAGGGAGGGAGAGGAAGGGTTACAACTACACACAGATCACCTGGAGGGAGGGAGAGGAAGGGTTACAACTACACAGAGATCAGCTGGAGGGAGGGAGAGGAAGGGTTACAACTACACAGAGATCACCTGGAGGGAGGGAGAGGAAGGGTTACAACCACACAGAGATCACCTGGAGGGAGGGAGAGGAAGGGTTACAACCACACGGAGATCACCTGGAGGGAGGGAGAGGAAGGGTTACAACCACACAGAGATCACCTGGAGGGAGGGAGAGGAAGGGTTACAACCACACAGAGATCACCTGGAGGGAGGGAGAGGGAGGGTTACAACCACACAGAGATCACCTGGAGGGAGAGGAAGGGTTACAACCACACGGAGATCACCTGGAGGGAGAGGAAGGGTTACAACCACATGGAGATCACCTGGAGGGAGGGAGAGGAAGGGTTACAACCACATGGAGATCACCTGGAGGGAGGGAGAGGAAGGGTTACAACCACATGGAGATCACCTGGAGGGAGGGAGAGGAAGGGTTACAACCACACAGAGATCACCTGGAGGGAGGGAGAGGAAGGGTTACAACCACACAGAGATCACCTGGAGGGAGGGAGAGGAAGGGTTACAACTACACAGAGATCACCTGGAGGGAGGGAGAGGAAGGGTTACAACCACACAGAGATCACCTGGAGGAAGGGAGAGGAAGGGTTACAACCACACAGAGATCACCTGGAGGGAGGGAGAGGAAGGGTTACAACTACACAGAGATCACCTGGAGGGAGGGAGAGGAAGGGTTACAACCACACAGAGATCCCCTGGAGGGAGAGGAAGGGTTACAACCACACAGAGATCAGCTGGAGGGAGGGAGAGGAAGGGTTACAACTACACAGAGATCAGCTGGAGGGAGGGAGAGGAAGGGTTACAACTACACAGAGATCAGCTGGAGGGAGGGAGAGGAAGGGTTACAACCACACAGAGATCACCTGGAGGGAGGGAGAGGAAGGGTTACAACTACACAGAGATCAGCTGGAGGGAGGGAGAGGAAGGGTTACAACCACACAGAGATCAGCTGGAGGAAGGGAGAGGAAGGGTTACAACCACACAGAGATCACCTGGAGGGAGGGAGAGGAAGGGTTACAACCACACAGAGATCACCTGGAGGGAGGGAGAGGAAGGGTTACAACCACACATAGATCACCTGGAGGGAGAGGAAGGGTTACAACCACACATAGATCACCTGGAGGGAGAGGAAGGGTTACAACCACACATAGATCACCTGGAGGGAGAGGAAGGGTTACAACTACACACAGATCACCTGGAGGGAGAGGAAGGGTTACAACCACACATAGATCACCTGGAGGGAGAGGAAGGGTTACAACCACACATAGATCACCTGGAGGGAGAGGAAGGGTTACAACCACACAGAGATCACCTGGAGGGAGGGAGAGGAAGGGTTACAACTACACAGAGATCACCTGGAGGGAAGGAGAGGAAGGGTTACAACCACACATAGATCACCTGGAGGGAGAGGAAGGGTTACAACCACACAGAGATCACCTGGAGGGAGGGAGAGGAAGGGTTACAACCACACAGAGATCACCTGGAGGGAGGGAGAGGAAGGGTTACAACCACACGGAGATCACCTGGAGGGAGGGAGAGGAAGGGTTACAACCACACATAGATCACCTGGAGGGAGAGGAAGGGTTACAACCACACAGAGATCACCTGGAGGGAGGGAGAGGAAGGGTTACAACCACACAGAGATCACCTGGAGGGAGGGAGAGGAAGGGTTACAACCACACATAGATCACCTGGAGGGAGAGGAAGGGTTACAACCACACATAGATCACCTGGAGGGAGAGGAAGGGTTACAACTACACACAGATCACCTGGAGGGAGAGGAAGGGTTACAACCACACATAGATCACCTGGAGGGAGAGGAAGGGTTACAACCACACATAGATCACCTGGAGGGAGAGGAAGGGTTACAACCACACAGAGATCACCTGGAGGGAGGGAGAGGAAGGGTTACAACTACACAGAGATCACCTGGAGGGAGGGAGAGGAAGGGTTACAACCACACGGAGATCACCTGGAGGGAGGGAGAGGAAGGGTTACAACCACACATAGATCACCTGGAGGGAGAGGAAGGGTTACAACCACACAGAGATCACCTGGAGGGAGGGAGAGGAAGGGTTACAACCACACAGAGATCACCTGGAGGAGGGAGAGGAAGGGTTACAACCACACGGAGATCACCTGGAGGGAGGGAGAGGAAGGGTTACAACCACACAGAGATCACCTGGAGGGAGGGAGAGGAAGGGTTACAACCACACGGAGATCACCTGGAGGGAGGGAGAGGAAGGGTTACAACCACATGGAGATCACCTGGAGGGAGGGAGAGGAAGGGTTACAACCACATGGAGATCACCTGGAGGGAGGGAGAGGAAGGGTTACAACCACACAGAGATCACCTGGAGGGAGGGAGAGGGAGGGTTACAACCACACAGAGATCACCTGAAGGGAGGGAGAGGAAGGGTTAGGTAGGGTCGGTCAGTCAGTACCTTGTGCGTCATGCTGGGTAGGGTCAGGCAATACCTTGTGCGTCATGCTGGGTAGAGTCAGTCAGTACCTTGTGCGTCATGCTGGGTAGGGTCAGTCAATACCTTGTTGGTCATGCTGGGTAGGGTCAGTCTGTACCTTGTGCGTCATGCTGGGTAGGGTCAGTCAGTACCTTGTGCGTCATGCTGGGTAGGGTCAGTCAGTACCTTGTGCGTCATGCTGGGTAGGGTCAGTCAGTACCTTGTGCGTCATGCTGGGTAGGGTCAGTCAGTACCTTGTGCGTCATGCTGGGTAGGGTCAGTCAGTACCTTGTGCGTCATGCTGGGTAGGGTCAGTCAATACCTTGTGCGTCATGCTGGGTAGGGTCAGTCAGTACCTTGTGCGTCATGCTGGATAGGGTCAGTCAGTACCTTGTTGGTCATGCTGGGTAGGGTCAGTCAGTACCTTGTGCGTCATGCTGGGTAGGGTCAGTCAGTACCTTGTGCGTCATGCTGGATAGGGTCAGTCAGTACCTTGTTGGTCATGCTGGGTAGGGTCAGTCAGTACCTTGTGCGTCATGCTGGGTAGGGTCAGTCAGTACCTTGTGCGTCATGCTGGGTAGGGTCAGTCAGTACCTTGTGCGTCATGCTGGGTAGGGTCAGTCAGTACCTTGTTGGTCATGCTGGGTAGGGCCAGTCAGTACCTTGTGCGTCATGCTGGGTAGGGTCAGTCAGTACCTTGTTGGTCATGCTGGGTAGGGTCAGTCAGTACCTTGTTGGTCATGCTGGGTAGGGTCAGTCAGTACCTTGTGCGTCATGCTGGGTAGGGTCAGTCAGTACCTTGTGCGTCATGCTGGGTAGGGTCAGTCAGTACCTTGTGCGTCATGCTGGGTAGGGTCAGTCAGTACCTTGTTGGTCATGCTGGGTAGGGCCAGTCAGTACCTTGTGCGTCATGCTGGGTAGGGTCAGTCAGTACCTTGTTGGTCATGCTGGGTAGGGTCAGTCAGTACCTTGTTGGTCATGCTGGGTAGGGTCAGTCAGTACCTTGTGCGTCATGCTGGGTAGGGTCAGTCAGTACCTTGTTGGTCATGCTGGGTAGGGTCAGTCAGTACCTTGTTGGTCATGCTGGGTAGGGCCAGTCAGTACCTTGTGCGTCATGCTGGGTAGGGGCTGCAGGTTGCGTTTCACTAGAGACTCCAGGATGGTGGTTTGGAGAACACCGTAGTCATGTTCAGGGATGGAAACGCCAGGGAACAGGTCAGACATGATGCCACTAGAGCAGAGAACACACAGACACAGAGCCGTCATATGGACAAACACAGACTACGGAGTCTGCAGTAAGGCATGATGAGGCATGATGAACGTATAACAGTGGAACGTTCTATTCTTCTCCATAGTGCTGTAACATTAGCTGTGGGACACCATTGGTTTGTGTGTGTGTGTGTGTGTGTGTGTGTGTGTGTGTGTGTGTGTGTGTGTGTGTGTGTGTGTGTGTTCTCTCACCCAAAGAGCGCAGCATCGTCTGTGAGGAACTTGGGCAGATTGGAGTCTCTCAGAGCCCTGATCAGAACCACGTCTTCACTCAGGTGGGGGTTCTCTCTCTTCAGAGAGCTGTCGGGGGTCACACGCACACATAATACATTCTCTATAAATGTGTGGGTCCCTCTCTCTTCAGAGAGTCAAAATCTCATATTTTTTCAATTAATTTTCAAAACAATGAAAAGGATAAGCAATTTACAGTATTTCAAATGTATTTAACTTTAAATCACTTCCTGAATTGACTGACTTCCAATTTGGAATTGTCTAAAGGTCGCTGAACTGAATGCATCACCGGGTCGTCTAAAGGTCACTGAACTGAATGCATCACCGGGTCGTCTAAAGGTCACTGAACTGAATGCATCACCGGGTCGTCTAAAGGTCACTGAACTGAATACATCACCGGGTCGTCTAAAGGTCGCTGAACTGAATGCATCACTTTAAACACACTCACCATCTCTCTGTTACACACAAACACACATGCAGACACACACAGCTTGGTTGGAGGTTGTTAGGTAGAAGTGAATTCCTCTCCTCTCTCCTCCTGTCTCTCTCTTTACTCTGCCTGTCATCCTCCCTCCCTCCCTCCTTTCCCAGAGCTCGGGTAATCAAGGTGGATGATGATTCCCCAGTGACTGTTCACCAACCCATTCATTAATACTGTGTGGTGCTATAACACACACACACACACACAGGGTGATAATGGCAGGCCCATTACATTGGATTTACAGAGGTAGTAAAAAGTGAATGAGGCAGACAGAAGAGGGTGGCTCTAAACAGTCAGAGGGCTTGTTACTCACACACCTGTAAAATGAACAGCTCACCCTGTGACAAGACAATAGCTGCGTGAGTCAATCTGGGATGAAGCGTGATGGATGAGACAGACAGGGGACATCACTACCACATCTAGACCAGGAGCGTGATGGATGGGACAGACAGGGGACATCACTACCTCATCTAGACCAGGAGCGTGATGGATAAGACAGACAGGGGACATCACTACCACATCTAGACCAGGAGCGTGATGGATGGGACAGACAGGGGACATCACTACCACATCTAGACCAGGAGCATGATGGATGGGACAGACAGGGGACATCACTACCTCATCTAGACCAGGAGCGTGACGGATGGGACAGACAGGGGACATCACTACCTCATCTAGACCAGGAGCGTGATGGATGGGACAGACAGGGGACATCACTACCACATCTAGACCAGGAGGATGATGGATGGGACAGACAGGGGACATCACTACCACATCTAGACCAGGAGCGTGATGGATGGGACATCACTACCTCATCTAGACCAGGAGCGTGATGGATGGGACAGACAGGGGACATCACTACCACATCTAGACCAGGAGCGTGATGGATGGGACATCACTACCTCATCTAGACCAGGAGCGTGATGGATGGGACAGACAGGGGACATCACTACCACATTTAGACCAGGAGCGTGATGGATGGGACAGACAGGGGACATCACTACCACATTTAGACCAGGAGCGTGATGGATGGGACAGACAGGGGACATCACTACCACATCTAGACCAGGAGCGTGATGGATGGGACATCACTACCTCATCTAGACCAGGAGCGTGATGGATGGGACAGACAGGGGACATCACTACCTCATCTAGACCAGGAGCGTGATGGATGGGACAGACAGGGGACATCACTACCACATCTAGACCAGGAGCATGATGGATGAGACAGACAGGGGACATCACTACCACATCTAGACCAGGAGCGTGATGGATGGGACATCACTACCTCATCTAGACCAGGAGCGTGATGGATGGGACAGACAGGGGACATAACTACCTCATCTAGACCAGGAGCGTGATGGATGAGACAGACAGGGGACATCACTACCACATCTAGACCAGGAGCGTGATGGATGGGACATCACTACCTCATCTAGACCAGGAGCGTGATGGATGGGACAGACAGGGGACATCACTACCACATTTAGACCAGGAGCGTGATGGATGGGACAGACAGGGGACATCACTACCACATTTAGACCAGGAGCGTGATGGATGGGACATCACTACCTCATCTAGACCAGGAGCGTGATGGATGGGACATCACTACCTCATCTAGACCAGGAGCGTGATGGATGGGACAGACAGGGGACATCACTATGTCATATGACTACATCTAGACCAGGAGCGTGATGGATGGGACAGAGGGGACATCACTACCACATCTAGACCAGGAGCATGATGGATGAGACAGACAGGGGACATCACTACCACATCTAGACCAGGAGCGTGATGGATGGGACATCACTACCTCATCTAGACCAGGAGCGTGATGGATGGGACAGACAGGGGACATCACTACCACATTTAGACCAGGAGCGTGATGGATGGGACAGACAGGGGGACAGAGCGTGTGGATGGACAGAGGGGACATCACTACCACATTTAGACCAGGAGCGTGATGGATGGGACAGACAGGGGACATCACTACCACATTTAGACCAGGAGCGTGATGGATGGGACAGACGAGGACATCACTACCACATTTAGACCAGGATCTAATGATGCAACTTTGATTGAACAGGGACATCACTACCACATCTAGACCAGGAGGATCTGAATGATGTCATCTTTAATATGATGTTGATACAGTGCCTCAGTCCTTCCTGTCAGGGAGCTGTCATGTGATGAGGAACGGGTCAGTAGACCAGGCAGGATGTCATATGCTACTATCTTATTCTCTCTGAGTCAGCCCTGCAGTAGAGAAAACAAGGCTTTCCCTAGACCGTCTAGTCTGCTCTTCCTGTCACCATTTTGCACTGTGTCACTCTCAGCTTTGACAATTTGGCCTGTGTCCCAAATGGCACCTTATTCCCTATATAAAGCTAGCACCCCCTGTAGTGCACTGCATAGGATTATAGTGCCATTGGGGATGCACCCTAGAGGGGATTTGCATTGAAGTGGCTGTATAGCACCCCTGTGGGTCCTACCCATGCATAAGGGTAGCAGGGTTCTGGGTAGAGGGTTCTGGGTAGAGGGTTCTGGGTAGAGGGGGATCTGTAAACGGCACTATGAGGATACAACTGAATATCGTTTCAATCTGATTTGTACATAAAGTGACCTGTCAGATACCGGCTGGTGGTTTTGATTGAATAGAGTTCTGTTTTTCTCTCTGTGTCCTACCTGGTCATGACGAGTTCAAAAGTACCTTGTTTTTACCCCCAAAATCTAACAGATACCGGTTTGCAACTTTGATTGAACAGGGTACAACGTTGTGTCCTACCCTAGACCAGGATAGAATAGCACCCCCTGTGGGTCCTACCCTAGACCAGTATAGAATAGCACCCCCTGTGGGTCCTACCCTAGACCAGTATAGAATAGCACCCCCTGTGGGTCCTACCCTAGACCAGTATAGAATAGCACCCCCTGTGGGTTCTACCCTAGACCGGTATAGAATAGCACCCCCTGTGGATCCTACCCTAGACCAGTATAGAATAGCACCCCCTGTGGGTCCTACCCTAGACCGGTATAGAATAGCACCCCCTGTGGGTCCTACCCTAGACCGGTATAGAATAGCACCCCTGTGGGTCCTACCCTAGACCGGTATAGAATAGCACCCCTGTGGGTCCTACCCGAGACCGGTATAGAATAGCACCCCCTGTGGGTCCTACCCTAGACCAGTATAGAATAGCACCCCCTGTGGGTCCTACCCTAGACCAGTATAGAATAGCACCCCCTGTGGGTCCTACCCTAGATCAGTATAGAATAGCACCCCCTGTGGGTTCTACCCGAGACCGGTATAAAATAGCACCCCCTGTGGGTCCTACCCTAGACCAGTATAGAATAGCACCCCTGTGGGTTCTACCCGAGACCGGTATAGAATAGCACCCCCTGTGGGTCCTACCCTAGATCAGTATAGAATAGCACCCCCTGTGGGTTCTACCCGAGACCGGTATAAAATAGCACCCCCTGTGGGTCCTACCCTAGACCAGTATAGAATAGCACCCCTGTGGGTCCTACCCTAGACCAGTATAGAATAGCACCCCCTGTGGGTCCTACCCTAGACCAGTATAGAATAGCACCCCCTGTGGGTCCTACCCTAGACCAGTATAGAATAGCACCCCCTGTGGGTCCTACCCTAGATCAGTATAGAATAGCACCCCCTGTGGGTTCTACCCGAGACCGGTATAAAATAGCACCCCCTGTGGGTCCTACCCTAGACCAGTATAGAATAGCACCCCCTGTGGGTCCTACCCTAGACCAGTATAGAATAGCACCCCCTGTGGGTCCTACCCTAGACCAGTATAGAATAGCACCCCCTGTGGGTCCTACCCTAGACCAGTATAGAATAGCACCCCCTGTGGGTCCTACCCTCGACCGGTATAGAATAGCACCCACTGTGGGTCCTACCCTAGACCAGTATAGAATAGCACCCCCTGTGGGTCCTACCCTAGACCAGTATAGAATAGCACCCCCTGTGGGTCCTACCCTAGACCAGTATAGAATAGCACCCCCTGTGGGTCCTACCCTAGACCAGTATAGAATAGCACCCCCTGTGGGTTCTACCCTAGACCAGTATAGAATAGCACCCCCTGTGGGTCCTACCCTAGACCAGTATAGAATAGCACCCCCTGTGGGTCCTACCCTAGACCAGTATAGAATAGCACCCCCTGTGGGTCCTACCCTAGACCAGTATAGAATAGCACCCCCTGTGGGTCCTACCCGAGACCGGTATAGAATAGCACCCCCTGTGGGTCCTACCCTGCCATGACGAGGACAGACTTGACGGCCCTCATGCCGAAGTCGTAGTGGTCCTGTTGGGAGAGCTGCTCAGAACACAGCTTGTACATCTGGGTCATCTTACGGGCCAGAGTCTTACTGGACTCAAAACCCTCAGAGTAGAGGATCACCTAGAGGAGGAGAGGATGGAAGTCAATGATCTGGTCCCCAGCTACAAATGCCCTCAGCATCGTAACACATCCCCAGCCCCCCAGTTACCTCAGCGATCAGGGCATAGTTGGGCACCATCATGGCTATGGGTCTGAACAGGGCTTTGAGGTTGTCAGGGAGCTCAGTGCGTCCAGCGTAGCCCGGGTTCATAGTGATGAAGGCAGCACATGTCATCACCAGCCTGATCTCTCTGCCCTCAAACATGAACCTGGACAGCTTCAAGACAGAGACCACATGACACGGAGGACTGAGCCGGGTTGTGAGCATCTACCGTGCCGTTTACTTAGGTAGGGTACACATCACCGTGACAACAGGAACAACACATCACCGTGACAACAGGAACAGACCATTCTGTTAGTTAAACTACCTCTGTTTACACTGAGGTCTGAAGAAACAGACCTGATATCCAGGCTTTAGTTCAGAGGGCTAACAACTTCTTCAGCCGAGCGGACAACAACCTTGCCTGACTGGTGTGATGGATGGAGGTTAGAACTAGGAAGGCTGTGGGTGACCAGGTGTAGCTGTACCTTGGCCATATTCACATTGTGGATGGTGGTGAGTTGTAGGTACCAGTTTATACTGTATTTGTGATATATTCCAGCAATAAGTCCCGAGGAGATGTGGTTATTGGCCAATATACCACGGCTAACGGCTGTTCTAAAGCACGACGCAACGCAGGGCGCCTGGATACAGCCCTTATATTGGTCATATACCACAAACCCCCGAGGTGCCTTATTGCTATTATAAACTGGTTATTAACATAATTAGAGCAGCAAAAATACACTTTTTGTCATACCGGTAGTATACTGTCTCATATACCACGGATTTCAGCCAATCAGCATTCAGGGCTCGAACCACCCAGTTTCTAAATGTAAAGATATTGGGACAGACAGGGGAAAGGGGAGGGTATACCTTGGCCATCTTGGCATTGCGGATAGTAATGAGTTGCTGGGCGATGACAGACAGCACCTCGATATCGATGCGGTTAAACTCATCAAAACAACACCAGGCCCCTGATTGGGCCAGACCACTGAAGAACTTCCCCATCATCTACAACACAGACAGGTGATTGGTTAAGCAGATAGCAGGAATAAAACAGGATCCTTCATTATGAAGAAGGTCCACTGCTGTGGTGACACTGTCCCCTAGTGTTAGTGTCTGGGTAAAACACAGACAATAGGAGAGAGAGAGACAGAGGGTTAGGATGAGAAGGGAAAAGGAAGAGGGGAGAGGACAGGGTTCCCCAAACTCCGTTTGGTTCTTGCCCCAGCACTACACAGCTGATTGAAATAACCAACTCATCATCAAGCTCTGATTATTTGACTCAGCCGTGCAGTGCTGGTGCAGGACTGAGTTTGGGAAACCCTGGAATAGAAGGTTCTGTGCTGGTCAGTCTAATCAGTACCTTGTAGTCCAGTCCATCAGAACAGTTGAAGACGACACACTGGATGGACAGAGCCTTGGCCAGGTCCTTAGTGGTCTCCGTCTTCCCTGTTCCAGCTGGGCCTGCTGGAGCCCCACCAAGGTCTAACTGAAGAGCCCCCATCAGACACAGGTAGCAACGATCCTAGAGACATACAACGGGTTAATGGGTGGAGAGATCCTAGAGAGAGACATACAACGGGTTAATGGATGGAGAGTTCCTAGAGAGAGACATACAACGGGTTAATGGATGGAGAGTTCCTAGAGAGACACATACAGCGGGTTAATGGATGGAGAGATCCTAGAGAGACACATACAGCGGGTTAATGGATGGAGAGTTCCTAGAGAGAGACATACAACAGGTTAATGGATGGAGAGATCCTAGAGAGACACATACAATGGGTTAATGGATGGAGAGATCCTAGAGAGATACAACAGGTTAATGGATGGAGAGATCCTAGAGAGACACATACAATGGGTTAATGGATGGAGAGATCCTAGAGAGATACAACAGGTTAATGGATGGAGAGATCCTAGAGAGAGACATACAACGGGTTAATGGATGGAGAGATCCTAGAGAGATACAACAGGTTAATGGGTGGAGAGATCCTAGAGAGATCCTAGAGATACAACAGGTTAATGGATTGAGAGATCCTAGAGAGAGACATACAACGGGTTAATGAATGGAGAGATCCTAGAGAGATACAACAGCTTAATGGATGGAGAGATCCTAGAGAGACACAACAGCTTAATAGAGAGATACAACAGGTTAATGGAGAGATCCTAGAGAGAGACAGGAGATACAGAGAGATCCTAGAGACATACAACGGGTTAATGGATGGAGAGATCCTAGAGAGACACAACAGGTTAATGGGTGGAGAGATCCTAGAGAGACACAACAGGATTAATGGGTGGATGGAGAGATCCTAGAGAGACAACAGGTTAATGGGTGGAGAGATCCTAGAGAGACACAACAGGTTAATAATCCTAGGAGACAACAGGTTAAGAGATCCTAGAGAGATACAACAGGATAATGGATGGAAAGATCCTAGAGAGACACAACAGGTTAATGGGTGGAGAGATCCTAGAGAGACAACAGGTTAATGGGTGGAGAGATCCTAGAGAGACACAACAGGTTAATGGGTGGAGAGATCCTAGAGATCCACAACAGGTTAATGGGTGGAGAGATCCTAGAGAGACAACAGGATAATGGGTGGAGAGATCCTAGAGAGACACAACAGGTTAATGGGTGGAGAGATCCTAGAGAGACAACAGGTTAATGGGTGGAGAGATCCTAGAGAGACACAACAGGTTAATGGGTGGAGAGATCCTAGAGAGACAACAGGTTAATGGGTGGAGAGATACTAGAGAGACACAACAGGTTAATGGGTGGAGAGATCCTAGAGAGACAACAGGTTAATGGGTGGAGAGATACTAGAGAGACAACAGGTTAATGGGTGGAGAGATCCTAGAGAGACACAACAGGTTAATGGGTGGAGAGATCCTAGAGAGATACAACAGGATAATGGGTGGAGAGATCCTAGAGAGACACAACAGGATAATGGGTGGAGAGATCCTAGAGAGACAACAGGTTAATGGGTGAAGAGATCCTAGAGAGACAACAGGTTAATGGATCCTAGAGAGACAACAGGTTAATGGTGGAGAGATCCTAGAGAGACACAACAGGTTAATGGGTGGAGAGATCCTAGAGAGACACAACAGGTTAATGGGTGGAGAGATCCTAGAGAGATACAACAGGATAATGGATGGAGAGATCCTAGAGAGACACAACAGGTTAATGGGTGGAGAGATCCTAGAGAGACACAACAGGTTAATGGATGGAGAGATCCTAGAGAGACAACAGGTTAATGGGTGGAGAGATCCTAGAGAGACACAACAGGATAATGGGTGGAGAGATCCTAGAGAGATACAACAGGATAATGGATGGAGAGATCCTAGAGAGACACAACAGGTTAATGGGTGGAGAGATCCTAGAGAGGCATACAATGGGTTAATGGATGGAGAGATCCTAGAGAGACACAACAGGTTAATGGGTGAAGAGATCCTAGAGAGACACAACAGGATAACGGGTGAAGAGATCCTAGAGAGATACAACAGGATAATGGATGGAAAGATCCTAGAGAGACACAACAGGTTAATGGGTGGAGAGATCCTAGAGAGATACAACAGGTTAATGGATGGAAAGATCCCACAGAGACAAAACGTGTTTGTGGAATTTCTTTCCTTCTTAATGCTAATCAGTTGTGTTGTAACAAGATAGGGGTGGTATACAGAAGATATCCCTATTTGGTAAAAGACCAAGTCCATATTATGGCAAGAACAGCTCAAATAAGCAAAGAGAAACTACAGTCCATCATTACTTTAAGACATGAAGGTCAGTCAATCAGGAAAATTAAGAACTTTGAAAGTTGCTTCAAGTGCAGTCGCAAGAAAGGAGGAAAGGAAGACCCAGAGTTACCTCTGCTACAGAGGACAATATCATTAGAGCTACCAGCCTCAGAAATTGCAGCCCAAATAGATGCTTCACATAGTTCAAGTAACAGACATCTCAACATCAACTGTTCAGAGGAGACTAAGTAAATCAGGCCTTTGTGGTCGAATTGCTGCAAAGAAACAACTACTAAAAGGACACCAATAAGAAGAGACTTACTTGGGCCAAGAAACACGACCAATGGACATTCGACTGGTGGAAATCTGTCCTTTGGTCTGAAGACTCAAAATTTTAGATTTTTGGTTCCAACCGTCATGTCTTTGTGAGACGCAGAGTAGGTGAACGGATGATCTCTGCATGTGTGGTTCCCACAGTGAAGCACGGAGGAAGAGGTGTGATGCTGTGGGGGTGCTTTGCTGGTGAAACTGTCTGTGATCTACTTAGAATTCAAGGCACACTTAACCAGCATGGCTACCACCACATTCTGCAGCGATACGCCTCCCATCTGGTTTGAGCTTAGTAGGACTATTTGTTTTTCAACAGGACAATGACCCAACACCCCTCCAGGCTGTTTAAGGGCTATTTGACCAAGAAGGAGAGTGATGGAGGGCTGCATCAGATGACCTGGCAACCACATTACCAAACCTCAACCCAGTTGAGATGGTTTGGGATGAGTTGGACCGCAGAGTGAAGAGCAGCCAACAAGTATTCAGCATATGTTGGAACTCCTTCAAGACTGTTGGAAAAGCATTCCAGGTGAAGCTGGTTGAGAGAATGCCAAGAGTGGGCAAAGCTGTCATCAAGGCAAAGGGTGGCTACTTTGAAGAATCTCAAATATAAAGTATATTTTGATTTGTTTAACTTTGAGACACGGGGGAACATGGGCATGCTAATCAAGGCATTCTGACACATGTTTCCCAACGTCGTGCTTTTCTGATTTCCCCATACAGTCTGATGAGTGAAAATGTCCCGAAGTGCAGGTGCGCGCACACACACACACACACACACACACACACACACACACACAATCATGCACAGAAGGATACCATCTGCAATGTCTTAGACTGTTGCTTTGATACATTGTTTGTCACTGTGTGTGTGTGTGTGTGTGTGTGTGTGTGTGTGTGTGTGTGTGTGTGTGTGTGTGTGTGTGTGTGTGTGTGTGTGTGTGTGTGTGTGTGTGTGTGTGTGTGTGTGTGTGTATTACCGTGAGTGGGGTGATGACGAGGCGAGGGCAGGCCCCCAGGTATTCATATCCATAGATGTAGGTGGACAGAGCCATCCTGGCCACACAGTTATCTAGGTCCAAGTCCCAGTAGTAACGCAGCTGCCTCTGCCACTCAAAGTTACTGCTGGAGTCAACCTACACACACACACACACACACACACACACACACACACACACACACACACACACACACACACACACACACACACACACACACACACACACACACACACACACACACACACACACACAGAGCCTTGGTCACTAATCAAGGCCAAATAAACAGGACATAAACTGTTATTTTTGATCAGACAAGTTGGATTTATGTAAAACAATATTTTTTGAATGAACTACACTTCCCATGATGCAGTGGGTGGTTTGCAGTCCTTACAGTACCTTCCGGGCCACGAGGTCTGTGACAATGTCCCTGGCGTGCACGTCTACGGTGATGAGAGCTGTGATGATGTTACGGTGCAGGGTGGGGAGTTGGCCTCGAACCAGGGCTGCTAGGGCATTCAGCCTCTATAGACAGACAGACAGACAGATAGATAGATAGACAGACAGACAAGTAGGGAGGCAGGCAGACAGACAAGCAGACAGACAGACAGACACGAGGAGAATCATCAAATGATAAAAAACCAAAGTATTTCTATGAAGATCTATGAAAACATCTCTGTGTCAAGGTGTTGTCACCACTGTAGGCTGTTGAAAACAGTCATTGTGGACGGTCGTACATCAATGTTGACATATTCAAAGTCCTGCAGGGCCATGAAGTGGTCGTGGTCTCCCTCCAGACAGCCGTCCAGGTCTCTGCACCACATCAACTGACTGATAGTTAACACCACCTGGTGGACACAGAGGAACACTGCAGCTGGACATTAATGTCTTACAGACACCTGATAGTTAACACCACCTGGTGGACACAGAGGAACACTGCAGATGGACATTAACCTCTTCCAGACACCTGATAGTTAACACCACCTGGTGGACACAGAGGAACACTGCAGATGGACATTAACCTCTTACAGACACCTGATAGTTAACACTACCTGGTGGACACAGAGGAATACTGCAGCTGGACATTAACCTCTTACAGACACCTGATAGTTAACACCACCTGGTGGACAATGCAGCTGGACACCTGATGGTTAACACCACCTGGTGGACACAGAGGGACACTGCAGCTGGACATTACCCTCTTACAGACGCCTGATGGTTAACACCACCTGGTGGACACAGAGGAATACTGCAGCTGGACATTACCCTCTTACAGACACCAGGTTTACAACACATGATAATCATACAATAGGAATTCATTCATTTCTTTAGAGGCAACTCTCGTTGTTTGCTCTGGTAGTCAGCGATGGAGGTGTGTGTGTGTGTGTGTGTGTGTGTGTGTGTGTGTGTGTGTGTGTGTGTGTGTGTGGAGGTTAGTGTGTGTGTGTGGAGGTTAGTGTGTGTGTGTGTGTGTGGAGGTTAGTGTGTGTGTGTGTGTGTGTGTGTGTGTGTGTGTGTGTGTGTGTGTGTGTGTGTGTGTGTGTGTGTGTGTGTGTGTACCTGTGAGGGGTGTCCAGCCACCACCCACTCCTCTCGTTCTTTGCTCTGGTAGTCAGCGATGGAGGCCTTGCTGAGGCGGCGGAGG
This sequence comes from Oncorhynchus masou masou, assembly GCF_036934945.1. NCBI lineage: Eukaryota > Metazoa > Chordata > Actinopteri > Salmoniformes > Salmonidae > Oncorhynchus > Oncorhynchus masou. The sequence goes on from NW_027011997.1 coordinate 341,711, forward strand.
GAAGAGAACATGGCCTCCTCTACTTTACCCAGCCAGTCCTCTACGTTACCACGCGCCTTCAGACCTTTAGCCAGGCCCACCTACACACACACAGAATGAACACACACAAATACACACCAAATATTGTAATGGAAGTCAAGGATTACATTTTCATTAAAAACTTTGTTACGTCCATCTTGACGTCTGAAGATCCATCGCCAGTGACAGTGAAACAATCAACAGAGAGAAAGACAGGGACCATGACCAGTATATTACCTACCTTCTCCTTCAGGTGAGACCATGACCAGTATATTACCTACCTTCTCTCCTTCAGGTGAGACCATGACCAGTATATTACCTACCTTCTCTCCTTCAGGTGAGACCATGACCAGTATATTACCTACCTTCTCTCCTTCAGGTGAGACCATGACCAGTATATTACCTACCTTCTCTCCTTCAGGTGAGACCATGACCAGTATATTACCTACCTCTCTCCTTCAGGTGAGACCATGACCAGTATATTACCCTACCTTCTCCTTCAGGTGAGACCATGAGACCAGTATATTACCTACCTTCTCCTTCAGGTGAGACCATGACCAGTATATTACCTACCTCCTCTCCTTCAGGTGAGACCATGACCAGTATACCTTTCTTCTCTCCTTTACCATGACCAGTATATTACCTACCTTCTCCTTCAGGTGAGACCATGACCAGTATATTACCTTCTTCTCTCCTTCAGGTGAGACCATGACCAGTATATTACTTCTACCTTCTTCTCCTTCAGGTGAGACCATGACCAGTATATTACCTACCTCCTCTCCTTCAGGTGAGACCATGACCAGTATATTACCTACCTTCTCTCCTTCAGGTGAGACCATGACCAGTATATTACCTACCTTCTCCTTCAGGTGAGACCATGACCAGTATATTACCTACCTACCTCTCCTTCAGGTGAGACCATGACCAGTATATTACCTACCTCCTCTCCTTCAGGTGAGACCATGACCAGTATATTACCTACCTCCTCTCCTTCAGGTGAGACCATGACCAGTATATTACCTACCTTCTCTCCTTCAGGTGAGACCATGACCAGTATATTACCTACCTTCTCTCCTTCAGGTGAGATCATGACCAGTATATTACCTACCTCCTCTCCTTCAGGTGAGACCATGACCAGTATATTACCTACCTTCTCTCCTTCAGGTGAGACCATGAACAGTATATTACCTACCTTCTCCTTCAGGTGAGACCATGACCAGTATATTACCTACCTACCTCTCTTTCAGGTGAGACCATGACCAGTATATTACCTACCTCCTCTCCTTCAGGTGAGACCATGACCAGTATATTACCTACCTTCTCTCCTTCAGGTGAGACCATGACCAGTATATTACCTACCTTCTCTCCTTCAGGTGAGACCATGACCAGTATATTACCTACCTTCTCTCCTTCAGGTGAGACCATGACCAGTATATTACCTACCTCCTCTCCTTCAGGTGAGACCATGACCAGTATATTACCTACCTCCTCTCCTTCAGGTGAGACCATGACCAGTATATTACCTACCAGTATATTACCTACCTTCTCTCCTTCAGGTGAGACCATGACCAGTATATTACCTACCTTCTCTCCTTCAGGTGAGACCATGACCAGTATATTACCTACCTTCTCTCCTTCAGGTGAGACCATGACCAGTATATTACCTACCTTCTCTCCTTCAGGTGAGACCATGACCAGTATATTACCTACCTTCTCTCCTTCAGGTGAGACCATGACCAGTATATTACCTACCTTCTCCTTCAGGTGAGACCATGACCAGTATATTACCTACCTTCTCTCCTTCAGGTGAGACCATGACCAGTATATTACCTACCTCCTCTCCTTCAGGTGAGACCATGACCAGTATATTACCTACCTTCTCCTTCAGGTGAGACCATGACCAGTATATTACCTACCTTCTCTCCTTCAGGTGAGACCATGACCAGTATATTACCTACCTTCTCTCCTTCAGGTGAGACCATGACCAGTATATTACCTACCTTCTCTCCTTCAGGTGAGACCATGACCAGTATATTACCTACCTTCTCTCCTTCAGGTGAGACCATGACCAGTATATTACCTACCTTCTCTCCTTCAGGTGAGACCATGACCAGTATATTACCTACCTTCTCTCCTTCAGGTGAGACCATGACCAGTATATTACCTACCTTCTCTCCTTCAGGTGAGACCATGACCAGTATATTACCTACCTTCTCTCCTTCAGGTGAGACCATGACCAGTATATTACCTACCTTCTCTCCTTCAGGTGAGACCATGACCAGTATATTACCTACCTTCTCTCCTTCAGGTGAGACCATGACCAGTATATTACCTACCTTCTCTCCTTCAGGTGAGACCATGACCAGTATATTACCTACCTTCTCTCCTTCAGGTGAGACCATGACCAGTATATTACCTACCTTCTCTCCTTCAGGTGAGACCATGAGTATATTACCTACCTTCCTCTCCTTCAGGTGAGACCATGACCAGTATATTACCTACCTTTCTCCTTCAGGTGAGACCATGACCAGTATATTACCTACCTTCTCCTTCAGGTGAGACCATGACCAGTATATTACCTACCTTCTCCTTCAGGTGAGACCTGACCAGTATATTACCTACCTTCTCCTTCAGGTGAGACCATGACCAGTATGCTACCTTCTCCTTCAGGTGAGACCATGACCAGTATATTACCTAACTCCCAGGTGAGACCATGACCAGTATATTACCACTTCCTCAGGTGGACCTGACCAGTATATTACCTGGGGGTTCCTGGTCTCAGGTGAGACCATGAGTATATTCCACCTCCTCTCTTCAGGTGAGACCATGGAAGTATAACCTGGGAGGTGGTACAGATAGACCTACCTTCTCTCCTTGATTCATGAAGTATATTCCAACCTTCTCTCCTTCAGGTGAGACCATGACCAACACATGAGACTTCCTTCAGGTGGAGACCATGACCAGTATATTATCCTGGTCCTTCAGGTGAGACCATGACCAGACAACACCTTCTCACTACCAGGTGGAAGATGACTCTGAGACCTTCAGTATATTACCTACCTTCTCCTCCAGGTGAGACCATGACCAGTATATTACCACTTCTGGATCTTCAGGTGAGACCATGACCAGTATATTTACCTTCTCTCCTTCAGGAAGACCATGACCAGTATATTACCAGACTCTCCTTCAGGTGAGACCATGAAGTATATTACCTACCTTCTCTCCTTCAGGTGAGACCATGACCAGTATATTACCTACCTTCTCCTTCAGGTGAGACCATGACCAGTATATTACCTACCTTCTCCTTCAGGTGAGACCATGACCAGTATATTACCTACCTCCTCTCCTTCAGGTGAGACCATGACCAGTATATTACCTACCTCCTATCCTTCAGGTGAGACCATGACCAGTATATTACCTACCTTCTCCTTCAGGTGAGACCATGACCAGTATATTACCTACCTTCTCTCCTTCAGGTGAGACCACAACCAGTATATTACCTACCTTCTCTCCTTCAGGTGAGACCATGACCAGTATATTACCTACCTTCTCTCCTTCAGGTGAGACCATGACCAGTATATTACCTACCTTCTCTCCTTCAGGTGAGACCATGACCTGTATATTACCTACCTCCTCTCCTTCAGGTGAGACCATGACCAGTATATTACCTACCTTCTCTCCTTCAGGTGAGACCATGACCAGTATATTACCTACCTTCTCTCCTTCAGGTGAGACCATAACCAGTATATTACCTACCTCCTCTCCTTCAGGTGAGACCATGACCAGTATATTACCTACCTTCTCTCCTTCAGGTGAGACCATGACCAGTATATTACCTACCTTCTCCTTCAGGTGAGACCATGACCAGTATATTACCTACCTTCTCTCCTTCAGGTGAGACCATGACCAGTATATTACCTACCTTCTCTCCTTTAGGTGAGACCATGACCAGTATATTACCTACCTTCTCTCCTTCAGGTGAGACCATGGTATATTACCTACCTCCTCTCCTTCAGGTGAGACCATGACCAGTATATCTCCTTCAGGTGAGTGAGACCATGACCAGTATATTACCTACCTTCTCTCCTTCAGGTGAGACCATGACCAGTATATTACCTACCTTCTCTCCTTCAGGTGAGACCATGACCAGTATATTACCTACCTTCTCCTTCAGGTGAGACCATGACCAGTATATTACCTACCTTCTCCTTCAGGTGAGACCATGACCAGTATATTACCTACCTTCTCCTTCAGGTGAGACCATGACCAGTATATTACCTACCTTCTCCTTCAGGTGAGACCATGACCAGTATATTACCTACCTTCTCCTTCAGGTGAGACCATGACCAGTATATTACCTACCTTCTCTCCTTCAGGTGAGACCATGACCAGTATATTACCTACCTCCTCTCCTTCAGGTGAGACCATGACCAGTATATTACCTACCTCCTCTCCTTCAGGTGAGACCATGACCAGTATATTACCTACCTTCTCTCTCTCAGGTGAGACCATGACCAGTATATTACCTACCTTCTCTCCTTCAGGTGAGACCATGACCAGTATATTACCTACCTTCTCTCCTTCAGGTGAGACCATGACCAGTATATTACCTACCTTCTCTCCTTCAGGTGAGACCATGACCAGTATATTACCTACCTTCTCTCCTTCAGGTGAGACCATGACCAGTATATTACCTACCTTCTCTACTTCAGGTGAGACCATGACCAGTATATTACCTACCTTCTCTCCTTCAGGTGAGACCATGGCCAGAATGTCGTTGCTGTAGACCTTCTCCTGCTCTCCGTCTGCAGGCTGCGTTGTCATGGCGCCGGGGGGCGGAGGGGGCAGCAGGGCGAACTCCAGGCGGGCGATAGCATCAAAACACTTCCTGAGGTGGGGCTGGACGGCCTGGGGGTTCCTGGTCTGAGCCAAGATCTCCAGGAGCTCATCGTTGGACAGGAAGTAGAACCTGGGACGGACCGAGAGACGGACGTGATTATGATTCATGAAGTGTCTTCCAACATTTCACCACAGGGAACATCACAACACAGTGAGACTTAACCAAGTGGTTCAGACGTTGACCACCAATCCTGGTCCTAGAGAGATACATGCAGACAACACAGTACCTGGGGAAGATGACTCTCTTGGACTCCAGGTAGGCCTCCAGACACTTCTGGATCTGGTCTAGCAGGGCGTTGTTGTTCTGGAAGATCTCCAGCAGACCTGTAGAGAGACAAAGAGAACAGGGGGGGGGGTGATACCCCCTTCTCTCTCTCTCTGAGTGTGTGAGTGTGTGTGTGAGAGAGAGAGTGAGTTACCTGGCTGTGTAGCAGCCCTCAGAGCATTGGGAAGCCTGTTGACCTTCCTCATAATCTCCTTCCAGGACTTGTCCACCTGGAGGAACATCTTGGCTTCAGCAGGAAGCTGTCTCTGGATGTCTGGAGCACTGAAGATACTCTCCAGATACAGCCAGTTACGCTGACAAGTCAGCCACTCTTCCTACAGGAGGGAGGGAGGGAGGGAGGGAGGGAGGGAGGGGGAGAGGGAGGGGGTTATATTCTGGAGCACTGAAGATACTCTCCAGATACAGCCAGTTACACTGACAAGTCAGCCACTCTTCCTACAGGAGGGAGGGAGGGAGGGAGGGAGGGAGGGAGGGAGGGAGGTTATATTCTGGATCACTGAAGATACTCTGCAGGTACAGCCAGAGAGAGAAAGTAAGAAAGACAAGAAAGAACAAAATGAAGAGAAAAATAGAGAGAGAAGGGTAGAGGGGGAGAAGGAGGAGAGAATTACCTAGCATTTGATACATGACCATTAGCATTTGATACATGACCATTAGCATTTGATACATAACCATTAGCATTTGATACATGACAAATAGCATTTGATACAAGACCATTAGCATTTGATACATGACCATTAGCATTTGATACATGACCATTAGCATTTGATACATGACAAATAGCATTTGATACATGACCATTAGCATTTGATACATGACCATTAGCATTTGATACATGACCATTAGCATTTGATACATAACCATTAGCATTTGATACATGACAAATAGCATTTGATACATGACCATTAGCATTTGATACATGACCATTAGCATTTGATACATGACCATTAGCATTTGATACATGACCATTAGCATTTGATACATGACCATTAGCATTTGATACATGACCATTAGCATTTGATACATGACCATTAGCATTTGATACATGTCCATTAGCATTTGATACATGACCCTCAGCATTTGATACATGACCATCAACATTTGATACATGACCATCAGCATTTGATACATGACCATTAGCATTTGATACATGACCATTAGCATTTGATACATGACCATTTGACGTATAAAACAGCATCATCACACAGTCCCATCCATCTGATCTGGTCTCTAGTCTCTCACCTGGACTTTAGCCAAAACAGTAAATGAATGTGATTGGTCTGGGTCTCACCAGTGTCTGGCTGAAGAGGTTGAGCTGCCTCTGCCACTCGTCTACTCTGGTCTTGATGGGGCCGACGTAGCGAGAGGACGCCACCGTGGCCATGTTGATGGTACTGTCATCCAGCAGCACCTGGATGTCATCCGTTCCTCCCAGGATGAACAGGTCTTTAGAGTCCCGGTGGGAGAGAACCGGAAACTCCGTGCTCTTCCAGGAATCCTCAACCTGCACAGTGGGCTTGAGTTTAGACAATAGGAATGACAGGAAGTAGGACTCCAACATGTTCTTCCTGGGTCTGTCCTACCTTTTTAAGGATGGTCTCCAGCGATGCCTCTCCTGAAGCCTGTCCTGACACCTGGAAGAGGAGAACCAGACTGGGTCAAACACTTCACTGTACTGCTTCTGTTTGGTTCACCTGCTACAACGGAATGGATACATACAACTACATCAACACGTCTGTGGTTGGTACCTCCTGTATGTCCATGTCATAGCAGATGTTACCTCCTGTATGTCCATGTTATAGCAGATGTTACCTCCTGTATGTCCATGTCTTAGCAGATGTTACCTCCTGTATGTCCATGTCATAGCAGATGTTACCTCCTGTATGTCCTTGTCACAGCAGACGTTACCTCCTGTATGTCCATGTCATAGCAGAGGGAGGGTGGTACCTCCTGTATGTCCATGTCTTAGCAGATGTTACCTCCTGTATGTCCATGTCATAGCAGATGTTACCTCCTGTATGTCCTTGTCACAGCAGACGTTACCTCCTGTATGTCCATGTCATAGCAGAGGGAGGGTGTTACCTACTGTATGTCCATGTCTTAGCAGATGTTACCTCCTGTATGTCCATGTCTTAGCAGATGTTACCTCCTGTATGTCCATGTCACAGCAGATGTTACCTCCTGTATGTCCATGTCACAGCAGACGTTACCTCCTGTATGTCCATGTCATAGCAGACGTTACCTCCTGTATGTCCATGTCATAGCAGACGTTACCTCCTGTATGTCCATGTCATAGCAGATGTTACCTCCTGTATGTCCATGTCATAGCAGACGTTACCTCCTGTATGTCCATGTCATAGCAGAGGGAGGGTGTTACCTCCTGTATGTCCATGTCATAGCAGATGGAGGGTGTTACCTACTGTATGTCCATGTCATAGCAGAGGGAGGGTGTTACCTCCTGTATGTCCATGTCATAGCAGATGGAGGGTGGTACCTCCTGTATGTCCATGTCATAGCAGAGGGAGGGTGTTACCTCCTGTATGTCCATGTCATAGCAGATGGAGGGTGTTACCTCCTGTATGTCCATGTCATAGCAGAGGGAGGGTGTTACCTCCTGTATGTCCATGTCATAGCAGATGGAGGGTGTTACCTACTGTATGTCCATGTCATAGCAGAGGGAGGGTGTTACCTCCTGTATGTCCATGTCATAGCAGATGGAGGGTGTTACCTCCTGTATGTCCATGTCATAGCAGAGGGAGGGTGGTACCTCCTGTATGTCCATGTCATAGCAGACGTTACCTCCTGTATGTCCATGTCATAGCAGATGTTACCTCCTGTATGTCCATGTCATAGCAGATGTTACCTCCTGTATGTCCATGTCATAGCAGAGGGAGGGTGTTACCTACTGTATGTCCATGTCATAGCAGACGTTACCTCCTGTATGTCCATGTCATAGCAGATGTTACCTCCTGTATGTCCATGTCATAGCAGATGTTACCTCCTGTATGTCCATGTCATAGCAGAGGGAGGGTGTTACCTACTGTATGTCCATGTCATAGCAGATGGAGGGTGTTACCTACTGTATGTCCATGTCATAGCAGAGGGAGGGTGTTACCTCCTGTATGTCCATGTCATAACAGATGTTACCTCCTGTATGTCCATGTCATAGCAGAGGGAGGGTGGTACCTCCTGTATGTCCATGTCATAGCAGACGTTACCTCCTGTATGTCTATGTCATAGCAGATGTTACCTCCTGTATGTCCATGTCATAGCAGAGGGAGGGTGTTACCTCCTGTCTGTCCATGTCATAGCAGAGGGAGGGTGTTACCTCCTGTATGTCCATGTCATAGCAAAGGGAGGGTGTTACCTGCTGTATGTCTATGTCATAGCAGATGTTACCTCCTGTACGTCCATGTCATAGCAGATGTTACCTCCTGTATGTCCATGTCATAGCAGAGGGAGGGTGGTACCTCCTGTATGTCCATGTCATAGCAGATGGAGGGTGGTACCCCCTGTATGTCCATGTCATAGCAGAGGGAGGGTGTTACCTCCTGTATGTCCATGTCATAGCAGAGGGAGGGTGTTACCTGCTGTATGTCTATGTCATAGCAGATGTTACCTCCTGTATGTCCATGTCATAGCAGATGTTACCTCCTGTATGTCCATGTCATAGCAGATGTTACCTCCTGTATGTCCATGTCATAGCAGAGGGAGGGTGTTACCTACTGTATGTCCATGTCATAGCAGAGGGAGGGTGTTACCTACTGTATGTCCATGTCATAGCAGAGGGAGGGTGTTACCTCCTGTATGTCCATGTCATAGCAGAGGGAGGGTGTTACCTCCTGTATGTCCATGTCATAGCAGAGGGAGGGTGTTACCTCCTGTATGTCCATGTCATAGCAGAGGGAGGGTGTTACCTACTGTATGTCCATGTCATAGCAGAGGGAGGGTGTTACCTCCTGTATGTCCATGTCATAGCAGATGGAGGGTGTTACCTGCTGTATGTCCATGTCATAGCAGAGGGAGGGTGTTACCTGCTGTATGTCCATGTCATAGCAGAGGGAGGGTGTTACCTGCTGTATGTCTATGTCATAGCAGATGTTACCTCCTGTATGTCCATGTCATAGCAGAGGGAGGGTGTTACCTACTGTATGTCCATGTCATAGCAGAGGGAGGGTGTTACCTCCTGTATGTCCATGTCATAGCAGAGGGAGGGTGTTACCTCCTGTATGTCCATGTCATAGCAGAGGGAGGGTGTTACCTCCTGTATGTCCATGTCATAGCAGATGGAGGGTGTTACCTCCTGTATGTCCATGTCATAGCAGATGTTACCTCCTGTATGTCCATGTCATAGCAGAGGGAGGGTGTTACCTACTGTATGTCCATGTCATAGCAGAGGGAGGGTGTTACCTCCTGTATGTCCATGTCATAGCAGATGGAGGGTGTTACCTCCTGTATGCCCATGTCATAGCAGAGGGAGGGTGTTACCTCCTGTATGTCCATGTCATAGCAGATGGAGGGTGTTACCTACTGTATGTCCATGTCATAGCAGAGGGAGGGTGTTACCTCCTGTATGTCCATGTCATAGCAGAGGGAGGGTGTTACCTCCTGTATCGCTTCGCTGTAGCTGAAGATGTTGAGTCCCTCCAGAGAGGCCAGAGTTTGAGGTTCCTCCAGGAGACTGGCCTCTATGACGGCCTCCAGAATCTCCCAGTGTCTGCCCTTCAGACACGGGTTACGCAGGTCTGTGATCACTGGGAGCTGGAGGGAGAGAAGACACACACGTTACACACACACACAGCCAGGTAACACACACACACACACCCACAGCCAGGTAACACACACACACACACACACCCACAGCCAGGTAACACACACACACACACCCACAGCCAGGTAACACACACACACACACACACCCACAGCCAGGTAACACACACACACACACCCACAGCCAGGTAACACACACACACACCCACAGCCAGGTAACACACACACACACACCCACAGCCAGGTAACACACACACACACACACACAGCCAGGTAACACACACACACACACCCACAGCCAGGTAACACACACACACACACACCCACAGCCAGGTAACACACACACACACACCCACAGCCAGGTAACACACACACACACACACACACACCCACAGCCAGGTAACACACACACACACACACACCCACAGCCAGGTAACACACACACACACACACACACCCACAGCCAGGTAACACACACACACACACCCACAGCCAGGTAACACACACACACACACCCACAGCCAGGTAACACACACGTTACACACACACACAGCCAGGTAACACACACACACCCACAGCCAGGTAACACACACACACACACACACCCACAGCCAGGTAACACACACACACACACCCACAGCCAGGTAACACACACACACCCACAGCCAGGTAACACACACACACACACCCACAGCCAGGTAACACACACGTTACACACACCCACAGCCAGGTAACACACACGTTACACACACCCACAGCCAGGTAACACACACGTTACACACACCCACAGCCAGGTAACACACACACGAACACACAGCCAGGTAACACACACACACACCCACAGCCAGGTAACACACACACACACACCCACAGCCAGGTAACACACACACACACCCACAGCCAGGTAACACACACACACCCACAGCCAGGTAACACACACACACACACACACCCACAGCCAGGTAACACACACGTTACACACACACACAGCCAGGTAACACACACGTTACACACACCCACAGCCAGGTAACACACCCACAGCCAGGTAACACACACACACCCACAGCCAGGTACACACACACACACACCCACAGCCAGGTAACACACACAGCCAGGTAACACACACACATCCTGAGTGTACAAAACATTAGCAACACCTTCCTAATATTGAGTTGCACCCCCTTCTGAACTCAGAACAGTCTCAATTCGTCAGGACATGGACTCTACAAGGTGTTGAAAGATTTCCACAGGGAAGCTGGCCTAAGTTGACTCCAATGCTTCCCACAGTCGTGTCAAGTTGGCTGGATGTCCTTTGGGTGGTGCATCATTCTTGTTACACACAGGAAAATGTTGAGCGTGAGAAACCCAGCAGCGTTGCAGTTCTTGACACACTCAAACTGGTGCACCTGGCACCTACTACCATACCCCGTTCAAACACTTAAATCTGTAGTCTTGCCCATTCACCCTCTGAATGACACACAGACACAATCCATGTCTCAATTGTCTCGAGGCTTAAAAGTCCTTCTTTAACCCGTCTCCTCCCCTTCATCTACTCTGATTGAAGTGGATTTAACAAGTGACATCAATAAGGGATCATAGCTTTCACCTGGTTTCACCTGGTCAGTCCATGTCATGGAGAGAGCAGGTGTTCCTAATGTTTTGTACACTCATGCATATACATTACATTACAGACCGTAACAAAAAACAACCTTCTGTCACACATCATATCGACATCGACTGAAGAGAGTCATCCTACACAACACACATCATATCGACATCAACTAGAGAGAGTCATCCTACACAACACACATCATATCGACATCACCTGGAGAGAGTCATCCTACACAACACACATCATATCGACATCAACTGGAGAGTCATCCTACACAACACACATCATATCGACATCAACTAGAGAGAGTCATCCTACACAACACACATCATATCGACATCAACTGGAGAGAGTCATCCTACACAACACACATCATATCGACATCACCTGGAGAGAGTCATCCTACACAACACACATCATATCGACATCAACTAGAGAGAGTCATCCTACACAACACACATCATATCGACATCACCTGGAGAAGTCATCCTACACAACACACATCATATAGACATCAACTAGAGAGAGTCATCCTACACAACACACATCATATCGACATCACCTGGAGAGAGTCATCCTACACAACACACATCATATCGACATCAACTGGAGAGTCATCCTACACAACACACATCATATCGACATCAACTGGAGAGAGTCATCCTACACAACACACATCATATCGACATCAACTAGAGAGAGTCATCCTACACAACACACATCATATCGACATCACCTGGAGAGAGTCATCCTACACAACACACATCATATCGACATCAACTAGAGAGAGTCATCCTACACAACACACATCATATCGACATCACCTGGAGAGAGTCATCCTACACAACACACATCATATCGACATCAACTGGAGAGTCATCCTACACAACACACATCATATCGACATCAACTGGAGAGAGTCATCCTACACAACACACATCATATCGACATCAACTAGAGAGAGTCATCCTACACAACACACATCATATCGACATCACCTGGAGAGAGTCATCCTACACAACACACATCATATCGACATCCACTGGAGAGAGTCATCCTACACAACACACATCATATCGACATCAACTGGAGAGAGTCATCCTACACAACACACATCATATCGACATCAACTGGAGAGAGTCATCCTACACAACACACATCATATCGACATCACCTGGAGAGAGTCATCCTACACAACACACATCATATCGACATCACCTGCAGAGAGTCATCCTACACAACACACATCATATCGACATCACCTGGAGAGAGTCATCCTACACAACACACATCATATCGACATCAACTGGAGAGAGTCATCCTACACAACACACATCATATCGACATCACCTGCAGAGAGTCATCCTACACAACACACATCATATCGACATCACCTGGAGAGAGTCATCCTACACAACACACATCATATCGACATCAACTGGAGAGTCATCCTACACAACACACATCATATCGACATCAACTGGAGAGAGTCATCCTACACAACACACATCATATCGACATCAACTAGAGAGAGTCATCCTACACAACACACATCATATCGACATCAACTGGAGAGAGTCATCCTACACAACACACATCATATCGACATCACCTGCAGAGAGTCATCCTACACAACACACATCATATCGACATCAACTGCAGAGAGTCATCCTACACAACACACATCATATCGACATCACCTGGAGAGAGTCATCCTACACAACACACATCATATCGACATCAACTAGAGAGTCATCCTACACAACACACATCATATCGACATCAACTGGAGAGTCATCCTACACAACACACATCATTTCGACATCAACTAGAGAGAGTCATCCTACACAACACACATCATATCGACATCAACTGGAGAGAGTCATCCTACACAACACACATCATACCTTCTCTCTCATGCCCTCAACGTGCTCTTTGAGTCGTGGAACCACACTGTTGGGTGGCAGGCCTTTCTCCAGCTGGTTCACACACTTGGCATACTTATTGACCTGGGCACTCAGAGTCTCTGGGTCCAACTCCTCAAACTTACACTGGGAGGGAGAGAGAGAAGGGCAGGTGGAGTATGCTACTGTTACTACATACACTGAGAAGACAGGTGGAGTATGCTACTGTTACTACATACACTGAGAAGAGGTGGAGTATACTACTGTTATTAAATACACTGAGAAGACAGGTGGAGTATACTACTGTTATTAAATACACTGAGAAGACAGGTGGAGTATACTACTGTTACTACATACACTGAGAAGACAGGGGGAGTATGCTACTGTTACTACATACACTGAGAAGACAGGTGGAGTATACTACTGTTATTAAATACACTGAGAAGACAGGTGGAGTATACTACTGTTATTAAATACACTGAGAAGACAGGTGGAGTATACTACTGTTATTACATACACTGAGAAGCCAGGTGGAGTATACTACTGGTATTACATACACTGAGAAGACAGGTGGAGTATACTACTGGTATTACATACACTGAGAAGACAGGTGGAGTATACTACTGTTATTACACATACTGAGAAGACAGGTGGAGTATACTACTGTTATTACATACACTGAGAAGACAGGTGGAGTATACTACTGTTATTACATACACTGAAAAGACAGGTGGAGTATACTACTGTTACTACATACACTGAGAAGACAGGTGGAGTATACTACTGTTACTACATACACTGAGAAGACAGGTGGAGTATACTACTGTTACTACATACACTGAGAAGACAGGTGGAGTATACTACTGTTATTACATACACTGAGAAGACAGGTGGAGTATACTACTGTTATTACATACACTGAGAAGACAGGTGGAGTATACTACTGTTATTACATACACTGAGAAGACAGGTGGAGTATACTACTGTTATTACATACACTGAGAAGACAGGTGGAGTATACTACTGGTATTACACACACTGAGAAGACAGGTGGAGTATACTACTGTTATTACACACACTGAGAAGACAGGTGGAGTATACTACTGTTACTACATACACTGAGAAGACAGGTGGAGTATATTACTGTTATTACATACACTGAGAAGACAGGTGGAGTATATTACTGTTATTACACACACTGAGAAGACAGGTGGAGTATACTACTGTTACTACATACACTGAGAAGACAGGTGGAGTATACTACTGTTACTACATACACTGAGAAGACAGGTGGAGTATACTACTGTTACTACATACACTGAGAAGACAGGTGGAGTATACTACTGGTATTACATACACGGAGAAGACAGGTGGAGTATACTACTGTTATTACATACACTGAGAAGACAGGTGGAGTATACTACTGGTATTACATACACGGAGAAGACAGGTGGAGTATACTACTGGTATTACATACACTGAGAAGACAGGTGGAGTATACTACTGGTATTACATACACTGAGAAGACAGGTGGAGTATACTACTGGTATTACATACACTGAGAAGACAGGTGGAGTATACTACTGTTATTACACACACTGAGAAGACAGGTGGAGTATATTACTGTTATTACATACACTGAGAAGATACGTGGAGTATACTACTGTTATTACATACACTGAGAAGACAGGTGGAGTATACTACTGTTATTACATACACTGAGAAGACAGGTGGAGTATACTACTGTTACTACATACACTGAGAAGACAGGTGGAGTATACTACTGTTATTACATACACTGAGAAGACAGGTGGAGTATGCTACTGTTATTACATACACTGAGAAGACAGGTGGAGTATATTACTGTTATTACATACACTGAGAAGACAGGTGGAGTATACTACTGTTATTACATACACTGAGAAGACAGGTGGAGTATACTACTGTTATTACATACACTGAGAAGACAGGTGGAGTATACTACTGGTATTACATACACTGAGAAGACAGGTGGAGTATATTACTGGTATTACATACACTGAGAAGGAAGACACACAGGCAAAATCGTATTAACTTTTGCAGTGTGGTCAGAATGCAAAAGGTGATACTTTGAGACAGCGAAGAATAGAGGAACAACCCCCTTTGTCAGAAGTGTATGGTAGGGAACACAGTGTCTTGTGTGTGATATCTAACCCCCTGCATGGTTCCATACTGTACCTCCATCCAGCCGGCCTGCAGGGCGTCCCACTCCTCCAGAGAGTCCCACAGCAGCTGTTTCAGTTTCACCTCCGCACTCAGCTCCTCTAACGCCTCGTACTTAGTCACCTCCACCTACAGAGGTCTGGGGTTAGAGCTCAGAGAGGGGTCACTCATCTCCACTAACGCCTCATAGTTAGTCATGTCCACCTACAGAGGTCAGGGGTTAGAGGTCAGAGAGTGGTCACTAAGCTCTTCTAACGCCTCATACCTAGTCACCTCCACTTACAGAGGCAAGGGGTTAGAGCTCAGAGAGGGACGACTCATCGCCACTAACGCCTCGTACTTAGTCACCTCAACCTACAGAGGCAAGGGGTTAGAAGTCAGAGAGGGACGACTCATCTCCACTAACGCCTCGTACTTAGTCACCTCAAACAACAGAGGTCAGGGGTTAGAAGTCAGAGAGGGACGACTCATCGCCACTAACGCCTCGTACTTAGTCACCTCAACCTACAGAGGCAAGGGGTTAGAGCTCAGAGAGGGACGACTCATCGCCACTAACGCCTTGTACTTAGTCACCTCAACCTACAGAGGCAAGGGGTTAGAAGTCAGAAAGGGACAACTCATCTCCACTAACGCCTCATACTTAGTCACCTCAACCTACAGAGGTCAGGGGTTAGAAGTCAGAGAGGGACGACTCTACTTGAGGGTAGTGGACACGACGGGTGCCAAGGCCAGGGAGAAAGGGGTCAATCAGGGATAGAGAATATAGGCATCCTTTGAAAGAGACACCTAATCTGAATTGCCTCAATCAATGCACATCCAGGTGTGAAAAAGTGCCAAAGGGAAAATACTTAAACATACAACAGTAAGTTACTCTACATTTAACTAATCTGTTTCTCTCAAGGAACAATGGTGAAAAGTGGTGTTTTACTGTCCTCTAGTGGTCAGAAGACGTACTGTATCCTATTATTCGGCATCTCTGTATTGAATCGTATAGTATTGTATTGTATAGTATTGTATTGTAGAATATTGTATAGTATGGTATAGTATGGTATAGTATGGTATTGTATAGCATGGTATTGTATTATATTGCATTGTATAGTATGGTATTGTATAGTATTGTATTGTAGAACATTGTATAGTATGGTACGGTAGAATATTGCATTGTATAGTATAGTATGGTATAGTATGGCACTGTAGAATATTGCATAGCATAGTCTGGTAGTAGTATAGTATGCTATAGTATGGTATGGCATAGTATAGTATTGTATAATATATAATAATATAATGGTATTGTATAGTATTATATAGTATGTCGTTGTATAGTATTGTATAGTATGGTCTAGGGTAGTATGGTGTAGCATAGTATGGTATTGTAGAATAGTGCATTGTATAGTATGATATAGTATAGTATGGTATAGTATTGTATTGTATAGTATGGTTTAGCATGGTATAGTATGGTAGTGTATTGTATAGTATGGTATAGTATGGTATTGTATAGTATTGTATAGTATGGTTTAGCATGATATAGTATGGTAGTGTATTGTATAGTATGGTATAGTATGGTATTGTATAGTATTGTAGAATATTGTATTACATAATATAGTATGGAGGTGTATTGTATAGTATGATATAGTATAGTATTGTATTGTATAGTATGGTTTAGCATGGTATAGTATGGTAGTGTATTGTATAGTATGGTATAGTATGGTATTGTAGAATATTGTATTACATAATATAGTATGGTATAGTATGGTATGGTATAGTATGGTATTGTAGAATATTGTATTGTATAGTATGGTATAGTATTGTATCGTAAAGCATAGTATGGTATAGTATGCTATTGTATAGTATTGTATAATATGGTATTGTATAGTATTGTATAGTATGGTATAGTACGGTATAGTATGGTATAGTACGGTATAGTATTGCATAGTATTGTAGAATATCGTATTGTATAGTACCGTATAGTATGGTATTGTATAGCCTGGTATTGTAGAATCTTGTATTGTATAGTATAGTATGGTATTGCATAGTATTGTATAGCATTGTAGAATATCGTATTGTATAGTATCGTATAGTATGGTATTGTATAGCCTGGTATTGTAGAATCTTGTATTGTATAGTATACTATGCTATAGTATGGTATTGTATAGTATTTTATTTTAGAATATTGTATTGTATTGTATGGTATAGTAAGATATCGTATAGTACGGTATTGTAGAATATTGTATTGTATAGTATGGTATCGTATAGTATGGTATTGTATAGTATGGTATTGTATAGTATTGTATTGTAGAATATTGTATTGTATAGTATCGTATAGTATGGTATTGTATAGTATTGTATTGTAGAATATTGTATTGTATAGTATAGTATGGTATTGTATAGTATGGTATTGTATAGTATTGTAGAATATTGTATTGTATAGTATGGTATAGTAAGATATCGTATAGTATGGTATTGTAGAATATTGTATAGTATAGTATGGTATCGTATAGTATGGTATTGTATAGTATAGTATTGTATAGTATTGTATTGTAGAATATTGTATTGTATAGTATCGTATAGTATGGTATTGTATAGTATTGTATTGTAGAATATTGTATTGTATAGTATAGTATGGTATTGTATAGTATGGTATTGTATAGTATTGTAGAATATTGTATTGTATAGTATGGTATAGTAAGATATCGTATAGTACGGTATTGTAGAATATTGTATTGTATAGTATGGTATCGTATAGTATGGTATTGTATAGTATGGTATTGTATAGTATGGTATTGTAGAATATTGTATAGTATAGTATGGTATCGTATAGTATGGTATTGTATAGTATAGTATGGTATTGTATTGTAGAATATTGTATTGTATAGTATAGTATGGTATTGTATAGTATAGTATGGTATTGTATAGTAGAATATTGTATTGTATAGTATAGTATGGTATCGTATAGTATGGTATTGTATAGTATAGTATGGTATTGTAGAATATTGTATTGTATAGTATGGTATCGTATAGTATGGTATTGTATAGTATAGTATGGTATTGTATAGTATTGTATTGTAGAATATTGTATTGTATAGTATAGTATGGTATCGTATAGTATGGTATTGTATAGTATAGTATGGTATTGTAGAATATTGTATTGTATAGTATAGTATGGTATCGTATAGTATGGTATTGTATAGTATAGTATGGTATTGTATTGTAGAATATTGTATAGTATAGTATGGTATCGAATAGTATGGTATTGTATAGTATAGTATGGTATTGTATAGTATTGTATTGTAGAATATTGTATTGTATTGTATAGTATAGTATGGTATCGTATAGTATGGTATTGTATAGTATTGTAGAATATTGTATAGTATAGTATGGTATCGTATAGTATAGTATTGCATAGTATGGCATTGTATAGTAGGGTGTAGTATGGTATAGTATTGTGTAGTATTGTAGAATATTGTATAGTACCATCTAGTATGGTATTGTATAGTATGCTATTGTATAGTATTGTATAGTATGATATAGTATATTATTGTATTGTATAGTATGGTATAGTATGGTATTGTATATTATTGTATTGCAGAATATTGTATTGTATAGTATAGTATGGTACTGTATAGTATGGCAGTGTAGAATATTGTATTGTGTAGTATGGTATAGTATGATATAGTATGGTATTGTATATTATTGTATTGCAGAATATTGTATTGTATAGTATGGTATTGTATAGTATGGTATTGTACTGTATAGTATAGTATGGTATAGTATGGTAATGTAGAATATTGTATTGTATAGTATAGTATGGTATTGTATAGTATGGTATTGTATAGTATAATATGGTATTGTATAGTATGGTATTGCATTGTATAGTATAGTATGGTATAGTATGGTATAGTATGGTACTGTAGAATATTGTATTGTATAGTGTGGTATTGCATAGTATGGTATTGCATTGTATAGTATAGTATTGTATAGTATGGTACTGTAGAATATTGTATTGTATTGTATTGTATAGTATGGTATTGCGTTGTATTGTATAGTATGGTATAGTATGGTACTGTAGAATATTGTATTGTATTGTATAGTATGGTATTGCATTGTATAGTATATTATTGTATAGTATGGTATAGTATGGTACTGTAGAATATTGTATTGTATAGTATGGTATTGTATAGTATGGTATTGCATTGTATAGTATAGTATTGTATAGTATAGTATTGTATAGTATGGTATAGTATGGTACTGTAGAGTATTGTATTGTATAGTATGGTATTGTATAGTATGGTATTGTATAGTATAGTAGAACCTTGAAGTTCTTCTGGAACGATTTGTACTGGAAGGCCTGGTTCTGCAGCTCGTCTATGGAGACCTGGACCTCGTCCAGCAGCAGACGGACCTTGGGACGCTCAGCGTTGATGTCCATGATCTGATTGTTCTGGGGAGCAGAGATCAACACATACACACAGTTATACATGGATCAGGGACGGGCAACTGTTTTACTCGCAGCAACATGTCACCTAGGGCCCCAAAAGGCAAGGGCCAGCTCTGCCTGCGTGTGGGTATGGATGTTTATCTGACCTTTATTTAACCAGGCAAGTCAGTTAAGAACAAATTCTTATTTTCAATGACGGCCTGGGAACAGTGGTTTACTGCCTGTTCAGGGGCAGAACGACAGATTTGTACGTTGTCAGCTCGGGGGTTTGAACTTGCAACCTTCCGGTTACTAGTCCAACGCTCTAACCACTAGGCTACCCTGCCGCCCCTCCCTGGATGTGGGTATGCAGACGCGCGAGCCACAGCGGCCATTCACTATGAGTTCAGATTTTTAATGGCTCCAAACCCCATCAAAGTTGTCCCTCCCTGGTCAGGATCAAACCCATACACATCTCTATTTCCACTACTCTGACTGACTAAATGATCTTTTAGAGCACAACGACCTGGGGAAGAGGAACCCAGTTGTAAATGACTGTCTTATCCAGAGACTAATGTCTACATTCTTAGCTGTTTCCACGGTTATTTATAAAACCTGTCTGGGGACAAACACTGACCCTTAGCGTGATGCTGATGTTAGTGTGATACAATGCATCTGAGCGTTGACCCTTGACCTCTAGTTACCTGAGCCTGCTGTTTGACCCTCTTGACCTCCTTGTTGAGGTCGGAGATGTCCCGTTGGAGGTGGATACAGAACTTGTCCACGTTGGCGTCCTTCTCTCCCACGGCCTTGTCGATGGCGTTGCGTACGCCGGTGACTGTGGGTTTCAGGGTGGCGTAGACGGCAAAGTCCTCAGGAGGGCTGGGCACGGAGTAGGAGTCTATCAGCTTGTACATCTGGGACGCGGTCTCTGTCTGCTCGTCCAACCACTCCATCTGACACACAAACACACAGACCATGAAAGAACTGTCAGTGTTTACCCCAGATGTTTTCCTAGGCGGGCCATGCTGGCTGAAAACAGTCTTTTCCCAGAAACATCCAAGAAAGACTTTCACCTGACAACATGAACCCAACACTACTGACTCCCTTGGTCATCTTTCCCAGGAGTTTGGTAATGAGTAATGTAACAATGACTACAGTGTGATTTAAAGTGACAAAGTACTCTGGGGCCATTTCAGCGCCTAGTCTGGGTCTGAGTCCCCTACTCTGGGTCTGCGTCCCCTACTCTGGGTCCGCGTCCCCTACTCTGGGTCCGCGTCCCCTACTCTGGGTCCGCGTCCCCTACTCTGGGTCCGAGTCCCCTACTCTGGGTCCGAGTCCCCTACTCTGGGTCCGAGTCCCCTACTCTGGGTCCGTTCCCTACTCTGGGTCTGAGTCTGCTACTCTGGGACGGTGTCAGTCTCTTGAATGAAGAAGATGATGGCTCTGTGTGACCGTCAACCTTAACCTAATTCTCCTAACCTGCTACGTTCATTTTCCTAACCCTACTGTGTAAGTTCTCCTAACCTGCTACGTTCATTTTCCTAACCCTACTGTGTAAGTTCTCCTAACCTGCTACATTCATTTTCCTAACCCTACTGTGTAAGTTATCCTAACCTGCTATATTCATTTTCCTAACCCTACTGTGTAAGTTCTCCTAACCTGCTACATTCATTTTCCTAACCCTACTGTGTAAGTTCTCCTAACCTGCTACATTCATTTTCCTAATCCTACTGTGTAAGTTCTCCTAACCTGCTACATTCATTTTCCTAATCCTACTGTGTAAGTTCTCCTAACCTGCTACATTCATTTTCCTAATCCTACTGTGTAAGTTCTCCTAACCTGCTACATTCATTTTCCTAATCCTACTGTGTAAATTCTCCTAACCTGCTATGTTCATTTTCCTAACCCTACTGCGTAAGTCCTCCTAACCTGCCACGAAAAAGTCCATTCTTACAAAAGCTGTATCCCTTCCAGATAAAACCGTCTCTTACCCGCTCCTGTATCTCCTCTAGGAAGGTGAGGGAGTTGACGAACTCTGTCGTTGCAGAGGGGATGAACTCCAGTTTGAACTGGGCATCCTGAGCCTCAGAGATGATGGCGTCGATCTTTCTCTTAGCCAGCAGGGGGAGCATGTCATTGATGGCCTGGAGGGGGGGGGCACTGGCATTAATGTTGGTCAGTGGATGGACGGCCCAATCCCAAATCCACCACTTGATCCGAAGCCCTATGGACTTGTGGAGAACCGATAGGATTTGACATTTGTAAGCACTTTGGTAATAGCTCTAACTCGCCCTCTGATAGGCTAGGTGTAAGTTTATATTCATACATATTGCTAATACCAATGAATGTGTTTCAGATCTCCACAGGGCAAAGGCCCGGGCTCTAGGGGGTCAGTAACACTGGGAACAGTGTTCCTCTCCTCCTACCTCCAGACAGCGTAGTGGTGAGGGGAGGAGCTTCCCTTTAAGCAGAGTGGTGTCCACCAGCAGCAGGCCCAGGTGCCTCTTCTGTTTGATGGCCAGGGCCTCTTTATGTTCGCTGTGGTACTTCTCCAGACTCTCAGCGAAGAACGCCACTCCTACAGGGAACGGGACAGGGTACAGAGTCACATGATGACTCTCTAGACAGTTTAAAAAAGAGAGATGGGGGAGTGTTGATTTGCCACTGTGAAATATACAGAAAACGCCTAAAGGACCTCATTGGATCCAAAGGTCTGAATGAACAGAGACAAAATGGATATGCTGCTGTGGTATTTGTGTTGAATGTAGAAACTCAAAGCTATATACTGAAAAGAAGTGCCTTGGCTAATCCATTTTCTCTGTTCCCTGGTAAGTTCATTGAATTGATGATGTTGGTGACGATGATGAAGAGCATTGCTACGGTACCGTGATCCTGATCTCTGAGCGCGTCCAGGTCCAGACTCTCATTCTCTCTGTAGAAGACGCGGAAGCTCTCAAAGGTGCGCGCGTACACGCTGGCCGAGTCAAACGCAAACTGGAGCGATTTCTGAGAGGGAGCGAGAGGAAGAGGAAGAGGGAGACGAGGAGAGACAACAAAACAAACGTCTTAATGAGGCAGCCAGTTAGACGAACAGTCAGGGAATCAGGGCACAAGGACGAACAGGCACGACAACAAAACACTGGACTGTGAAAGTCATTTAACTGCCACAACAGATTTAAAGAGCTTTGGCATTAGGGACCATAATAGACACCAAGTTGACACCAACATGTCCAAGACAATTACCATCCACTTAGCGAATTCAAATGACCTTTAAAAAGGACACCGAATGCTGACCTTGATGTCGAGGATGATGTTCAGAAGGTGTTTATCATCCTCTAACATGGCCTCCAGACCAGGACCGTCACCACACATCTTCTCCTCCACCTGAATGGTAGTGGAATACAACCATGTTATGATAGGATCGTATTACATCTCCTCCACCTGAATGGTAGTGGAATACAACCATGTTATGATAGGATTACATCTCCTCTACCTGAATGATAGTGGAATACAACCATGTTATGATAGGATAGGATTACATCTCCTCTACCTGAATGATAGTGGAATACAACCATGTTATGATAGGATAGTATTACATCTCCTCTACCTGAATGATAGTGGAATACAACCATGTTATGATAGGATAGTATTACATCTCCTCCACCTGAATGGTAGTGGAATACAACCATGTTATGATAGGATAGTATTACATCTCCTCTACCTGAATGATAGTGGAATACAACCATGTTATGATAGGATTACATCTCCTCTACCTGAATGGTAGTGGAATACAACCATGATATGATAGGATTACATCTCCTCTACCTGAATGATAGTGGAATACAACCATGTTATGATAGGATAGTATTACATCTCCTCTACCTGAATGGTAGTGGAATACAACCATGTTATGATGGTATTACATATCCTCTACCTGAATGATAGTGGAATACAACCATGTTATGATATGATAGGATTACATCTCCTCTACCTGAATGATAGTGGAATACAACCATGTTATGATAGGATAGTATTACATCTCCTCTACCTGAATGGTAGTGGAATACAACCATGTTATGATAGGATAGTATTACATCTCCTCTACCTGAATGATAGTGGAATACAACCATGTTATGATAGGATAGTATTACATCTCCTCTACCTGAATGGTAGTGGAATACAACCATGTTATGATAGGATAGTATTACATCTCCTCTACCTGAATGATAGTGGAATACAACCATGTTATGATAGGATAGTACTAGTAACTGGACAACAGCCATCTTGTTCTTGGTGAATGCTCATCAGATGTCAGACTACTAAAACATTTAGGGATGGTTTCCTGGACACAGACCAACACTAATACTGAACAGAACTTTCCATGAAGATTCTTCACATTGCTTTTAATTCTAGAACTTGGTTAAATCTGTGTCTGGAAAACTGTCCCCAAAAACTACAACTCAACTAAATAACAGTCTTTGGTGAGCTAAGACCTGCACTGGACTTGTTCCTACAAGCACGGACTTTGCTGATAGCTACTTTGAGGAAAAATGTACTCACTATAACAGGTGTAGTTGTCTGACCTAACAGATGTAGTTGTCTCACCTAACAGGTGTAGTTGTCTCACTATAACAGGTGTAGTTGTCTCACTATAACAGGTGTAGTTGTCTCACTGTAACAGGTGTAGTTGTCTCACTATAACAGATGTAGTTGTCTCACTATAACAGGTGTAGTTGTCTCACCTAACAGGTGTAGTTGTCTCACTATAACAGGTGTAGTTGTCTCACTGTAACAGGTGTAGTTGTCTCACTATAACAGATGTAGTTGTCTCACTATAACAGGTGTAGTTGTCTCACCTAACAGGTGTAGTTGTCTCACTATAACAGGTGTAGTTGTCTCACTATAACAGGTGTAGTTGTCTCACTATAACAGGTGTAGTTGTCTCACCTAACAGGTGTAGTTGTCTCACTATAACAGGTGTAGTTGTCTCACTGTAACAGGTGTAGTTGTCTCACTATAACAGATGTAGTTGTCTCACTATAACAGGTGTAGTTGTCTCACCTAACAGGTGTAGTTGTCTCACTATAACAGGTGTAGTTGTCTCACTATAACAGGCGGAGTTGTCTCACTATAACAGGTGGAGTTGTCTCACCTAACAGGTGTAGTTGTCTCACCTAACAGGTGTAGTTGTCTCACTATAACAGGTGTAGTTGTCTCATCTAACAGGTGTAGTTGTCTCATCTAACAGGTGTAGTTGTCTCACTATAACAGGTGTAGTTGTCTCACCTAACAGGTGTAGTTGTCTCACTATAACAGGTGTAGTTGTCTCACCTAACAGGTGTAGTTGTCTCACTATAACAGGTGTAGTTGTCTCACTGTAACAGGTGTAGTTGTCTCACTATAACAGATGTAGTTGTCTCACTATAACAGGTGTAGTTGTCTCACCTAACAGGTGTAGTTGTCTCACTATAACAGGTGTAGTTGTCTCACTGTAACAGGTGTAGTTGTCTCACTATAACAGATGTAGTTGTCTCACTATAACAGGTGTAGTTGTCTCACCTAACAGGTGTAGTTGTCTCACTATAACAGGTGTAGTTGTCTCACTATAACAGGTGTAGTTGTCTCACTATAACAGGTGTAGTTGTCTCACCTAACAGGTGTAGTTGTCTCACTATAACAGGTGTAGTTGTCTCACTGTAACAGGTGTAGTTGTCTCACTATAACAGATGTAGTTGTCTCACTATAACAGGTGTAGTTGTCTCACCTAACAGGTGTAGTTGTCTCACTATAACAGGTGTAGTTGTCTCACTATAACAGGCGGAGTTGTCTCACTATAACAGGTGGAGTTGTCTCACCTAACAGGTGTAGTTGTCTCACCTAACAGGTGTAGTTGTCTCACTATAACAGGTGTAGTTGTCTCATCTAACAGGTGTAGTTGTCTCATCTAACAGGTGTAGTTGTCTCACTATAACAGGTGTAGTTGTCTCACCTAACAGGTGTAGTTGTCTCACTATAACAGGTGTAGTTGTCTCACCTAACAGGTGTAGTTGTCTCACTATAACAGGTGTAGTTGTCTCACTGTAACAGGTGTAGTTGTCTCACTATAACAGATGTAGTTGTCTCACTATAACAGGTGTAGTTGTCTCACCTAACAGGTGTAGTTGTCTCACTATAACAGGTGTAGTTGTCTCATCTAACAGGTGTAGTTGTCTCACTATAACAGGTGTAGTTGTCTCACCTAACAGGTGTAGTTGTCTCACTATAACAGGTGTAGTTGTCTCACCTAACAGGTGTAGTTGTCTCACTATAACAGGTGTAGTTGTCTCACTGTAACAGGCGGAGTTGTCTCACTATAACAGGTGGAGTTGTCTCACTATAACAGGTGTAGTTGTCTCACCTAACAGGTGTAGTTGTCTCACTATAACAGGTGTAGTTGTCTCATCTAACAGGTGTAGTTGTCTCACTATAACAGGTGTAGTTGTCTCACCTAACAGGTGTAGTTGTCTCACTATAACAGGTGTAGTTGTCTCACCTAACAGGTGAAGTTGTCTCACTATAACAGGTGTAGTTGTCTCACTATAACAGGCGGAGTTGTCTCACTATAACAGGTGTAGTTGTCTCACCTAACAGGTGTAGTTGTCTCACTATAACAGGTGTAGTTGTCTCATCTAACAGGTGTAGTTGTCTCACTATAACAGGTGTAGTTGTCTCACCTAACAGGTGTAGTTGTCTCACTATAACAGGTGTAGTTGTCTCACTATAACAGGTGTAGTTGTCTCACTATAACAAGTGTAGTTGTCTCACTATAACAGGTGTAGTTGTCTCACCTAACAGGTGTAGTTGTCTCACTATAACAGGTGTAGTTGTCTCACCTAGCTTACTGCAACAAACAAAAAACTGTTTTTTTTATGCTAATTA
Source organism: Oncorhynchus masou masou (assembly GCF_036934945.1). Classification (NCBI taxonomy): domain Eukaryota; kingdom Metazoa; phylum Chordata; class Actinopteri; order Salmoniformes; family Salmonidae; genus Oncorhynchus; species Oncorhynchus masou. The sequence continues at coordinate 368,737 of NW_027011997.1, forward strand.
GTCAGTGGTAGTGTTTCACACCTTGCTGTTGATCATGGGCTGAGTGAAGGCATCAAAGTAGGAGTCAGTCACCAGCACAACTAATGACAACACCGTCTCCTGGAACCGAGAGATGATCTCTGACACACACTCCTGTTAGGGGAATACACACATAGACACACACACACAGGCACACACACACACATAGACACACACACACACACAGGCACACACACACACACAGGCACACACACACAGGCACACACACACATAGACACACACACACAGGCACACACACACAGGCACACACACACAGGCACACACACACACATAGACACACACACACACACAGGCACACACACACGCACAGACACACACACACACAGGCACACACACACACACAGACACACACACACACACAGACACACACACACACACAGACACACACACACACACAGACACACACACACACAAACAGAAACACAGGCACAGCATAAAGAGAGAGAGAGATACATTGTTACAAACATAAACACAGGCACAGCATAAAGAGAGAGAGAGATACATTGTTACAAACATAAACACAGGCACAGCATAAAGAGAGAGAGAGATACATTGTTACAAACATAAACACAGGCACAGCATAAAGAGAGAGAGAGATACATTGTTACAAACATAAACACAGGCACAGCATAAAGAGAGTGAGAGATACATTGTTACAAACATAAACACAGGCACAGCATAAAGAGATAGTGAGATACATTGTTACAAACATAAACACAGGCACAGCATAAAGAGATAGTGAGATACATTGTTACAAACATAAACACAGGCACAGCATAAAGAGAGAGAGAGATACATTGTTACAAACATAAACACAGGCACAGCATAAAGAGAGAGTGAGATACATTGTTACAAACATAAACACAGGCACAGCATAAAGAGAGAGTGAGATACATTGTTACAAACATAAACACAGGCACAGCATAAAGAGTGAGAGAGATACATTGTTACAAACATAAACACAGGCACAGCATAAAGAGAGAGAGAGATACATTGTTACAAACACAAACACAGGCACAGCATAAAGAGAGAGTGAGATACATTGTTACAAACATAAACACAGGCACAGCATAAAGAGTGAGAGAGATACATTGTTACAAACATAAACACAGGCACAGCATAAAGAGAGAGAGAGATACATTGTTACAAACATAAACACAGGCACAGCATAAAGAGAGAGAGAGATACATTGTTACAAACATAAACACAGGCACAGCATAAAGAGATAGTGTGAGAGATACATTGTTACAAACATAAACACAGGCACAGCATAAAGAGAGAGTGAGAGAGATACATTGTTACAAACAAAAACACAGGCACAGCATAAAGAGATAGTGTGAGAGATACATTGTTACAAACAAAAACACAGGCACAGCATAAAGAGAGAGAGAGATACATTGTTACAAACATAAACACAGGCACAGCATAAAGAGAGAGAGATACATTGTTACAAACATAAACACAGGCACAGCATAAAGAGAGAGAGAGATACATTGTTACAAACATAAACACAGGCACAGCATAAAGAGAGAGTGAGATACATTGTTACAAACATAAACACAGGCACAGCATAAAGAGAGAGAGAGATACATTGTTACAAACATAAACACAGGCACAGCATAAAGAGAGAGAGATACATTGTTACAAACATAAACACACAGGTACAGCATAAAGAGAGAGAGATACATTGTTACAAACATAAACACAGGCACAGCATAAGAGAGAGTGAGATACATTGTTACAAACATAAACACAGGCACAGCATAAAAGAGAGAGAGATACATTGTTACAAACATAAACACAGGCACAGCATAAAAGAGAGAGAGATACATTGTTACAAACATAAACACAGGCACAGCATAAAGAGAGAGAGAGATACATTGTTACAAACATAAACACAGGTACAGCATAAAGAGAGAGAGAGATACATTGTTACAAACATAAACACAGGCACAGCATAAAGAGAGAGTGAGATACATTGTTACAAACAAAAACACAGGCACAGCATAAAGAGATAGTGTGAGAGATACATTGTTACAAACAAAAACACAGGCACAGCATAAAGAGAGAGTGTGAGAGATACATTGTTACAAACAAAAACAGTAACACATTCAGAGCCATATTGACATGTTGCAGAACAATGACATCTTCGGTGAGCTGAAAGGTGAGAGGTCAGGGGTTACAGACCTGGAAGACGTCTACGGAGGGTTCGTAGGTCAGAGCGTGGGTCTCCAGCATCAGCTCCGACACAAACATGGGTAGAAGATGAACAGCCTCCACTGTGGGCTCTGTAGCCTGAGGTACACACACACACACACACACACACACACACACACACACACACACACACACACACACACACACACACAGGGGTTAATGCCCAGTTAAAGGGGAAGGGATTTTCACAACAAAAGGAACCCACTATTCCGTTTGGTAAACTTTTTAGAAGGATGCAGGCAGAAAGCTGACTGTATTCTCCATTCTACAAGACAGACGATAACACCTGTTACACACTATGCATCTCCCTCTGTAGCTGTAAACTCCTAAACAGGCCTCAGGTTTCAGAAAGCCTAGTGGTCCACTGGAGGATCTCCATTGAGACGAGTTGGCTGACAACGTAATGATGCTGGCCCATCGAAGGGGCTGGAAGCCGTGGAGCTGCCATGTTGAGAATCCTACTTTTATCTTGTTATTGATACCATGTCGTTTTGATCCATAGCTAATCAACAACTGGCACAATGTATTTCAGAGACAAAAAGGTGGCCATTGTTTAAATGTATTTATGTTGTCAATAAACACTAAGCCAACCGTGTCTGTTTAGCTTTATCGTTGCTTTTTAGTCCGCGCAGGATGAGGCTACATCCACGTCTGAGAAAGTGTCCCTGCAGCCTTTTTCAAACCTCCCCACAGCCACCTTCATGTAGCCGCTCTGAACTACCTCACCTGAGTCACCAGGTCAACGGCTTTTTCAAACGTCCCCACAGCCACCTTCATGTAGCCGCTCTGAACTACCTCACCTGAGTCACCAGGTCAACGGTTTTTTCAAACGTCCCCACAGCCACCTTCATGTAGCCGCTCTGAACTACCTCACCTGAGTCACCAGGTCAACGGTTTATTCAAACGTCCCCACAGCCACCTTCATGTAGCCGCTCTGAACTACCTCACCTGAGTCACCAGGTCAACGGTTTGGTGACTAGTTAACCGGTTGAATCACGTGGACTAGTTCTGGAATAGATCACATCCATGGAACGGCTGTGGGTCCCAGACTAGAGGTCTGAAACGGTCTTGTTGTACCTTCCTGTCGGAGTCCTCCGTGGCTCCACCTCCGTCTCCAGCAGCAGCAGCGACAGCAGCATCGGAGTCGGCCCAGCTGTGGATGACAGCGTGTGTTGGGGTGTGTTGGATCTGGTCCTGCAGGACGGCCAGTAGTTTGGCCACAGAGTTCACAGCCAGGACGTGCATGGTGTTCACCATCAGGTAGTCAGCCAAGCGGATGAAACTGGAACAACACAGAGTAGGAAGGGGGCTCCTTCACGGCACCGCCACAGGTAAAGCACTCCAGCTCAACGTACAGGTAGAAATGGGACGTGTGTGTGAGAGATGGTGTGTGTAGCGAAGAGGAGGGCTTCAATAATGTAACATGCCAGAGAAACAGCTCCATGTGGAAATTACACTGGGAAATAATGAAACAGTATACAGGAGTGTGTAGCAAGATAGTGTGAGTGTGAGTGTGAGTTTGTGTTTGTGTTTGTGTGTGTGTGTGTGTGTGTGTGGTACCCACCAGGTGAGGCGTCTACAGTGGTACCTCTTGTTGGCCTGTTCTGTGTAACTCATCTTCTCTGGAGCCTCTTCAAACAGCAGCTCAATCTCAGGTGTTCCTTCTGGAGAACACACACTTCACACTCACTCTGTCTGTCTGTTCCCTCTGGAGAACACACACTTCACTGACTCTACTGTCTGTTCCCTCTGGAGAACACACACTTCACTGACTCTACTGTCTGTTCCCTCTGGAGAACACACACTTCACTGACTCTACTGTCTGTTCCCTCTGGAGAACACACACTTCAGACTCACTCTACTGTCTGTTATAGTCAGGTGTGTGTGTACCTGTGTTGTAGTTATAGTCAGGTGTGTGTGTACCTGTGTTGTAGTTATAGTCAGGTGTGTGTGTACCTGTGTTGTAGTTATAGTCAGGTGTGTGTGTACCTGTGTTGTAGTTATAGTCAGGTGTGTGTGTACCTGTGTTGTAGTTATAGTCAGGTGTGTGTGTGTACCTGTGTTGTAATTATAGTCAGGTGTGTGTGTACCTGTGTTGTAGTTATAGTCAGGTGTGTGTGTGTACCTGTGTTGTAGTTCTAGTCAGGTGTGTGTGTGTACCTGTGTTGTAGTTCTAGTCAGGTGTGTGTGTACCTGTGTTGTAGTTCTAGTCAGGTGTGTGTGTACCTGTGTTGTAGTTCTAGTCAGGTGTGTGTGTACCTGTGTTGTAGTTATAGTCAGGTGTGTATCCTGCCTCCAACATGGCCGTGTGACAGGCGCTCCTGGCCACCTCCTTGACCAGCTCCCTGAACTCTTCCAGACGAGAAGATACCTACACACACACACACACACACACAAGTTGCCATGTAAAGGGACAGAGACACATGTAACAGTACTGCTTCCTTCCCTCTCCTTGGCCCATCCTGGGCTCCAACCAGGCCCCCTCAGAACTGTCACCCACACGGCATCGCCACACGGATGCTGAGGCTCTTGCGGCGTAAGGGAAACGTTTACTTCAAGGTGTCAGCGCGGGTGACGTCACTGATTGACCACGACTAGCGTGCACCGCTAACATGCTAGACATTTCACATCAGACACACATGAACAATGAAAGGAGAGCCGCACACTAGGAGCTCAGACGCAATAATGTAATAACCAAACATCCAATGTCTGGACAGACAAGCTTTATCAGGGTAAAACACTGCAGGGTGACTAGTTTATAGTGTTAAAGGACACACACAGAATATGTCATGTAAAGGGACAGACACACAGAGAATATGTCATGTAAAGGAACAGACACACAGAGAATATGTCATGTAAAGGGACAGACACACAGAATATGTCATGTAAAGGGACAGACACACAGAGAATATGTCATATAAAGGAACAGACACACAGAATATGTCATGTAAAGGGACAGACACACACAGAATATGTCATGTAAAGGGACAGACAGACTGCGTACCTCCTCCAGCTGGTTGTACTGAGCCTCCTGGAACTCCTCCAGCGTGTATGTGTGATCTTTCAGGATGTGACAAAGCCCCATGTCACTGATCCTGTAGCACATCTCTCTGATGTTCAGCAACGCTGGACGCAGAGACTGGAAACACACACTTCCTATTATCTCAAAATAACTACCTAGTTGGGTTCCATTACACCCAGCTGTTACTGCTCCTTCCTAATATCTTAAAATAACTACCTAGTTGGGTTCCATTACACACAGCTGTTACTGCTCCTTCCTATTATCTTAAAATAACTACCTAGTTGGGTTCCATTACACCCAGCTGTTACTGCTCCTTCCTAATATCTTAAAATAACTACCTAGTTGGGTTCCATTACACCCAGCTGTTACTGCTCCTTCCTAATATCTTAAAATAACTACCTAGTTGGGTTCCATTACACCCAGCTGTTACTGCTCCTTCCTAATATCTTAAAATAACTACCTAGTTGGGTTCCATTACACCCAGCTGTTACTGCTCCTTCCTATTATCTTAAAATAACTACCTAGTTGGGTTCCATTACACAGCTGTTACTGCTCCTTCCTATTATCTTAAAATAACTACCTAGTTGGGTTCCATTACACCCAGCTGTCACTGCTCCTTCCTATTATCTTAAAATAACTACCTAGTTGGGTTCCATTACACAGCTGTTACTGCTCCTTCCTATTATCTTAAAATAACGACCTAGTTGGGTTCCATTACACCCAGCTGTTACTGCTCCTTCCTATTATCTTAAAATAACTACCTAGTTGGGTTCCATTACACCCAGCTGTTACTGCTCCTTCCTATTATCTTAAAATAACTACCTAGTTGGGTTCCATTACACCCAGCTGTTACTGCTCCTTCCTATTATCTTAAAATAACTACCTAGTTGGGTTCCATTACACAGCTGTTACTGCTCCTTCCTATTATCTTAAAATAACTACCTAGTTGGGTTCCATTACACCCAGCTGTTACTGCTCCTTCCTATTATCTTAAAATAACTACCTAGTTGGGTTCCATTACACCCAGCTGTTACTGCTCCTTCCTATTATCTTAAAATAACTACCTAGTTGGGTTCCATTACACCCAGCTGTTACTGCTCCTTCCTATTATCTTAAAATAACTACCTAGTTGGGTTCCATTACACAGCTGTTACTGCTCCTTCCTATTATCTTAAAATAACTACCTAGTTGGGTTCCATTACACACAGCTGTTACTGCTCCTTCCTATTATCTTAAAATAACTACCTAGTTGGGTTCCATTACACCCAGCTGTTACTGCTCCTTCCTATTATCTTAAAATAACTACCTAGTTGGGTTCCATTACACCCAGCTGTTACTGCTCCTTCCTATTATCTTAAAATAACTACCTAGTTGGGTTCCATTACACCCAGCTGTTACTGCTCCTTCCTAATATCTTAAAATAACTACCTAGTTGGGTTCCATTACACACAGCTGTTACTGCTCCTTCCTATTACCTTAAAATAACTACCTAGTTGGGTTCCATTACACCCAGCTGTTACTGCTCCTTCCTATTACCTTAAAATAACTACCTAGTTGGGTTCCATTACACCCAGCTGTTACTGCTCCTTCCTATTATCTTAAAATAACTACCTAGTTGGGTTCCATTACACCCAGCTGTTACTGCTCCTTCCTAATATCTTAAAATAACTACCTAGTTGGGTTCCATTACACCCAGCTGTTACTGCTCCTTCCTATTATCTTAAAATAACTACCTAGTTGGGTTCCATTACACCCAGCTGTTACTGCTCCTTCCTATTATCTTAAAATAACTACCTAGTTGGGTTCCATTACACCCAGCTGTTACTGCTCCTTCCTATTATCTTAAAATAACTACCTAGTTGGGTTCCATTACACCCAGCTGTTACTGCTCCTTCCTATTATCTTAAAATAACTACCTAGTTGGGTTCCATTACACCCAGCTGTTACTGCTCCTTCCTATTATCTTAAAATAACTACCTAGTTGGGTTCCATTACACCCAGCTGTCACTGCTCCTTCCTATTATCTTAAAATAACTACCTAGTTGGGTTCCATTACACCCAGCTGTTACTGCTCCTTCCTATTATCTTAAAATAACTACCTAGTTGGGTTCCATTACACCCAGCTGTTACTGCTCCTTCCTATTATCTTAAAATAACTACCTAGTTGGGTTCCATTACACCCAGCTGTTACTGCTCCTTCCTATTATCTTAAAATAACTACCTAGTTGGGTTCCATTACACCCAGCTGTTACTGCTCCTTCCTATTATCTTAAAATAACTACCTAGTTGGGTTCCATTACACCCAGCTGTTACTGCTCCTTCCTATTATCTTAAAATAACTACCTAGTTGGGTTCCATTACACCCAGCTGTTACTGCTCCTTCCTATTATCTTAAAATAACTACCTAGTTGGGTTCCATTACACCCAGCTGTTACTGCTCCTTCCTATTATCTTAAAATAACTACCTAGTTGGGTTCCATTACACCCAGCTGTTACTGCTACTTCCTATTATCTTAAAATAACTACCTAGTTGGGTTCCATTACACCCAGCTGTTACTGCTCCTTCCTATTATCTTAAAATAACTACCTAGTTCGGTTCCCATTACACCCAGCTGTTACTGCTCCTTCCTATTATCTTAAAATAACTACCTAGTTCGGTTCCCATTACACCCAGCTGTTACTGCTCCTTCCTATTATCTTAAAATAACTACCTAGTTGGGTTCCATTACACCCAGCTGTTACTGCTCCTTCCTATTATCTTAAAATAACTACCTAGTTCGGTTCCCATTACACCCAGCTGTTACTGCTACTTCCTATTATCTTAAAATAACTACCTAGTTGGGTTCCATTACACCCAGCTGTTACTGCTCCTTCCTATTATCTTAAAATAACTACCTAGTTGGGTTCCATTACACCCAGCTGTCACTGCTCCTTCCTATTATCTTAAAATAACTACCTAGTTGGGTTCCCATTACACCCAGCTGTTACTGCTACTTCCTATTATCTTAAAATAACTACCTAGTTGGGTTCCATTACACCCAGCTGTCACTGCTCCTTCCTATTATCTTAAAATAACTACCTAGTTGGGTTCCATTACACCCAGCTGTTACTGCTCCTTCCTATTATCTTAAAATAACTACCTAGTTGGGTTCCATTACACCCAGCTGTTACTGCTCCTTCCTATTATCTTAAAATAACTACCTAGTTGGGTTCCATTACACCCAGCTGTTACTGCTCCTTCCTATTATCTTAAAATAACTACCTAGTTGGGTTCCATTACACCCAGCTGTTACTGCTACTTCCTATTACCTTAAAATAACTACCTAGTTGGGTTCCATTACACCCAGCTGTTACTGCTCCTTCCTATTATCTTAAAATAACTACCTAGTTGGGTTCCATTACACCCAGCTGTTACTGCTCCTTCCTATTATCTTAAAATAACTACCTAGTTGGGTTCCATTACACCCAGCTGTTACTGCTCCTTCCTATTATCTTAAAATAACTACCTAGTTGGGTTCCATTACACCCAGCTGTTACTGCTCCTTCCTATTATCTTAAAATAACTACCTAGTTGGGTTCCATTACACCCAGCTGTTACTGCTCCTTCCTATTATCTTAAAATAACTACCTAGTTGGGTTCCATTATATGAACATCTCATAGGGAAGACAGGATTGTTTCAATAATAATAAAGTAACATTCAGACAACATGAAGCAGCCCAAACACATACTGCAGGTCAATGGTACGAACCATGTTGACTATAAACACATACTGCAGGTCAATGGTACGAACCATTTAGACTATAAACACATACTGCAGGTCAATGGTACGAACCATTTAGACTATAAACACATACTGCAGGTCAATGGTACGAACCATGTTGACTATAAACACATACTGCAGGTCAATGGTACGAACCATTTAGACTATAAACACATACTGCAGGTCAATGGTACGAACCATTTAGACTATAAACACATACTGCAGGTCAATGGTACTAACCATGTTGACTATAAACACATACTGCAGGTCAATGGTACGAACCATGTTGACTATAAACACATACTGCAGGTCAATGGTACGAACCATTTAGACTATAAACACATACTGCAGGTCAATGGTACGAACCATTTAGACTATAAACACATACTGCAGGTCAATGGTACGAACCATGTTGACTATAAACACATACTGCAGGTCAATGGTACGAACCATGTTGACTATAAACACATACTGCAGGTCAATGGTACAGACCATGTTGACTATAAACACATACAGCAGGTCAATGGTACGAACCATTTAGACTATAAACACATACTGCAGGTCAATGGTACGAACCATGTTGACTATAAACACATACTGCAGGTCAATGGTACAGACCATGTTGATTATAAACACATACAGCAGGTCAATGGTACAAACCATTTAGACTATAAACACATACAGCAGGTCAATGGTACGAACCATCTAGACTATAAACACATACTGCAGGTCAATGGTACAAACCATGTTGACTATAAACACATACTGCAGGTCAATGGACTAAACAATACCACCACCTCATTACCCTGACCAGGAAACACTACTGGACACAACAATACCACCACCTCATTACCCTGACCAGGAAACACTACTGGACCCAACAATACCACCACCTCATTACCCTGACCAGGAAACACTACTGGACACAACAATACCACCACCTCATTACCCTGACCAGGAAACACTACTGGACCCAACAATACCACCACCTCATTACCCTGACCAGGAAACACTACTGGACACAACAATACCACCACCTCATTACCCTGACCAGGAAACACTACTGGACACAACAATACCACCACCTCATTACCCTGACCAGGAAACACTACTGGACCCAACAATACCACCACCTCATTACCCTGACCAGGAAACACTACTGGACCCAACAATACCACCACCTCATTGACGATGAACAGGCGCTCCTGCAGGGACTTTTTGCACGTGTTGATCTTCTTGGAGCGGACGTTGGTCCGCCACACTCTGAAGGCCTTCCACCTCCTGAAGAGGGCGAAGGCCGGGATGGCCAGGAGGCGACGGTGGCTCCGGTACTCATGCTCCCAGCGCTCTAACGGCAGGAAGTCCATCTCCGCGTCAGAGATGCAGGTCACACCCTGCTGGCTGATGGTAGAGTAGTCCTGCTTGTTGATGTTCTCATACGTCACTATCCTGGGGTGGAAAGGTCAAAGGTGAGAGTTTGGGATGGGTAGTGAGAATAAGGTTGTAGGTTTTTATATTTGATAGAGAACTTGGGAGTTCAAATTTTTGTGTGAGTGTGTGCGTGTGTGTCTGTGTCGTCTCTCTTTGTGAGTCCCAATAATACCTCCTTTGTTCTGAAGTGAACACTCGTTCACTACTTCCCACAATCTAAAAGCAATGAATTGGTGCTGTATGGGTTAAAGGCAGTTTCCACCATGTTTCTTATACCAGGCAGTCCTTTCCATTAAAATTAGTGAAGGGAAGTGAACAAGGATAAATGGAATTAGAGATAATTGAGAAGTAGCATCTCTCTCTTGTTGACGTTGCTCCTCCTTGAAGATATAAGCATCATATAGGTTAGGGTGTGTGTTTCTCCCTCTCTTGATGTTATAAACATATCTGAAATAGGTTAGGGTGTGTGTTTCTCCCTCTCTTGATGTTATAAACATCATATCTGATATAGGTTAGGGTGTGTGTTTCTCAATCTCTTGATGTTATAAACATATCTGATATAGGTTAGGGTGTGTGTTTCTCCCTCTTACTTGAGGTTATAAACATCATATCTGATATAGGTTACGGTGTGTGTGTTTCTCCCTCTATATTATAAACATCATATCTGATATAGGTTAGGGTGTGTGTGTTTCTCCCTCTATATTATAAACATCATATCTGATATAGGTTACGGTGTGTGTGTTTCTCCCTCTCTTTATGTTATAAACATCATATCTGATATAGGTTAGGGTGTGTGTGTTTCTCCCTCTATATTATAAACATCATATCTGATATAGGTTAGGGTGTGTGTGTTTCTCCCTCTATATTATAAACATCATATCTGATATAGGTTAGGGTGTGTGTGTTTCTCCCTCTATATTATAAACATCATATCTGATATAGGTTAGGGTGTGTGTGTTTCTCCCTCTATATTATAAACATCATATCTGATATAGGTTAGGGTGTGTGTGTTTCTCCCTCTATATTATAAACATCATATCTGATATAGGTTAGGGTGTGTGTGTTTCTCCCTCTATGTTATAAACATCATATCTGATATAGGTTAGGGTGTGTGTGTTTCTCCCTCTATGTTATAAACATCATATCTGATATAGGTTAGGGTGTGTGTGTTTCTCCTCTATATTATAAACATCATATCTGATATAGGTTAGGGTGTGTGTGTTTCTCCCTCTATGTTATAAACATCATATCTGATATAGGTTACGGTGTGTGTGTTTCTCCCTCTATGTTATAAACATCATATCTGATATAGGTTAGGGTGTGTGTGTTTCTCCCTCTCTTACTTGAGATTATAAACATCATATCTGATATAGGTTAGGGTGTGTGTGTTTCTCCCTCTATGTTATAAACATCATATCTGATATAGGTTAGGGTGTGTGTGTTTCTCCCTCTATGTTATAAACATCATATCTGATATAGGTTAGGGTGTGTGTGTTTCTCCCTCTATATTATAAACATCATATCTGATATAGGTTAGGGTGTGTGTGTTTCTCCCTCTATGTTATAAACATCATATCTGATATAGGTTAGGGTGTGTGTGTTTCTCCTCTCTTACTTGAGGTTATAAACATCATATCTGATATAGGTTAGGGTGTGTGTGTTTCTCCCTCTCTTACTTGAGATTATAAACATCATATCTGATATAGGTTAGGGTGTGTGTGTTTCTCCCTCTATATTATAAACATCATATCTGATATAGGTTAGGGTGTGTGTGTTTCTCCCTCTATGTTATAAACATCATATCTGATATAGGTTACGGTGTGTGTGTTTCTCCCTCTATGTTATAAACATCATATCTGATATAGGTTACGGTGTGTGTGTTTCTCCCTCTATGTTATAAACATCATATCTGATATAGGTTAGGGTGTGTGTGTTTCTCCCTCTATATTATAAACATCATATCTGATATAGGTTAGGGTGTGTGTGTTTCTCCCTCTCTTACTTGAGGTTATAAACATCATATCTGATATAGGTTAGGGTGTGTGTGTTTCTCCCTCTCTTACTTGAGATTATAAACATCATATCTGATATAGGTTAGGGTGTGTGTGTTTCTCCCTCTATATTATAAACATCATATCTGATATAGGTTAGGGTGTGTGTGTTTCTCCCTCTATGTTATAAACATCATATCTGATATAGGTTACGGTGTGTGTGTTTCTCCCTCTATGTTATAAACATCATATCTGATATAGGTTACGGTGTGTGTGTTTCTCCCTCTATGTTATAAACATCATATCTGATATAGGTTAGGGTGTGTGTGTTTCTCCCTCTATATTATAAACATCATATCTGATATAGGTTAGGGTGTGTGTGTTTCTCCCTCTCTTACTTGAGGTTATAAACATCATATCTGATATAGGTTAGGGTGTGTGTGTTTCTCCCTCTCTTACTTGAGGTTATAAACATCATATCTGATATAGGTTACGGTGTGTGTGTTTCTCCCTCTATATTATAAACATCATATCTGATATAGGTTAGGGTGTGTGTGTTTCTCCCTCTATGTTATAAACATCATATCTGATATAGGTTAGGGTGTGTGTGTTTCTCCCTCTATGTTATAAACATCATATCTGATATAGGTTAGGGTGTGTGTGTTTCTCCCTCTATATTATAAACATCATATCTGATATAGGTTAGGGTGTGTGTGTTTCTCCCTCTATGTTATAAACATCATATCTGATATAGGTTACGGTGTGTGTGTTTCTCCCTCTATGTTATAAACATCATATCTGATATAGGTTAGGGTGTGTGTGTTTCTCCCTCTCTTACTTGAGGTTATAAACATCATATCTGATATAGGTTAGGGTGTGTGTGTTTCTCCCTCTATATTATAAACATCATATCTGATATAGGTTAGGGTGTGTGTGTTTCTCCCTCTATGTTATAAACATCATATCTGATATAGGTTACGGTGTGTGTGTTTCTCCCTCTATATTATAAACATCATATCTGATATAGGTTACGGTGTGTGTGTTTCTCCCTCTATATTATAAACATCATATCTGATATAGGTTAGGGTGTGTGTGTGTTTCTCCCTCTATGTTATAAACATCATATCTGATATAGGTTACGGTGTGTGTGTTTCTCCCTCTATATTATAAACATCATATCTGATATAGGTTAGGGTGTGTGTGTTTCTCCCTCTATGTTATAAACATCATATCTGATATAGGTTACGGTGTGTGTGTGTTTCTCCCTCTATATTATAAATATCATATCTGATATAGGTTACGGTGTGTGTGTTTCTCCCTCTATATTATAAACATCATATCTGATATAGGTTAGGGTGTGTGTGTTTCTCCCTCTATGTTATAAACATCATATCTGATATAGGTTACGGTGTGTGTGTTTCTCCCTCTATGTTATAAACATCATATCTGATATAGGTTAGGGTGTGTGTGTTTCTCCCTCTCTTACTTGAGATTATAAACATCATATCTGATATAGGTTAGGGTGTGTGTGTTTCTCCCTCTATGTTATAAACATCATATCTGATATAGGTTAGGGTGTGTGTGTTTCTCCCTCTATGTTATAAACATCATATCTGATATAGGTTAGGGTGTGTGTGTTTCTCCCTCTATATTATAAACATCATATCTGATATAGGTTAGGGTGTGTGTGTTTCTCCCTCTATGTTATAAACATCATATCTGATATAGGTTAGGGTGTGTGTGTTTCTCCCTCTCTTACTTGAGGTTATAAACATCATATCTGATATAGGTTAGGGTGTGTGTGTTTCTCCCTCTCTTACTTGAGATTATAAACATCATATCTGATATAGGTTAGGGTGTGTGTGTTTCTCCCTCTATATTATAAACATCATATCTGATATAGGTTAGGGTGTGTGTGTTTCTCCCTCTATGTTATAAACATCATATCTGATATAGGTTACGGTGTGTGTGTTTCTCCCTCTATGTTATAAACATCATATCTGATATAGGTTACGGTGTGTGTGTTTCTCCCTCTATGTTATAAACATCATATCTGATATAGGTTAGGGTGTGTGTGTTTCTCCCTCTATATTATAAACATCATATCTGATATAGGTTAGGGTGTGTGTGTTTCTCCCTCTCTTACTTGAGGTTATAAACATCATATCTGATATAGGTTAGGGTGTGTGTGTTTCTCCTCTCTTACTTGAGATTATAAACATCATATCTGATATAGGTTAGGGTGTGTGTGTTTCTCCCTCTATATTATAAACATCATATCTGATATAGGTTAGGGTGTGTGTGTTTCTCCCTCTATGTTATAAACATCATATCTGATATAGGTTACGGTGTGTGTGTTTCTCCCTCTATGTTATAAACATCATATCTGATATAGGTTACGGTGTGTGTGTTTCTCCCTCTATGTTATAAACATCATATCTGATATAGGTGAGGGTGTGTGTGTTTCTCCCTCTATATTATAAACATCATATCTGATATAGGTTAGGGTGTGTGTGTTTCTCCCTCTCTTACTTGAGGTTATAAACATCATATCTGATATAGGTTAGGGTGTGTGTGTTTCTCCCTCTCTTACTTGAGGTTATAAACATCATATCTGATATAGGTTACGGTGTGTGTGTTTCTCCCTCTATATTATAAACATCATATCTGATATAGGTTAGGGTGTGTGTGTTTCTCCCTCTATGTTATAAACATCATATCTGATATAGGTTAGGGTGTGTGTGTTTCTCCCTCTATGTTATAAACATCATATCTGATATAGGTTAGGTGTGTGTGTTTCTCCCTCTATATTATAAACATCATATCTGATATAGGTTAGGGTGTGTGTGTTTCTCCCTCTATATTATAAACATCATATCTGATATAGGTTACGGTGTGTGTGTTTCTCCCTCTATGTTATAAACATCATATCTGATATAGGTTAGGGTGTGTGTTTCTCCCTCTTACTTGAGGTTATAAACATCATATCTGATATAGGTTAGGGTGTGTGTGTTTCTCCCTCTATATTATAAACATCATATCTGATATAGGTTAGGGTGTGTGTGTTTCTCCCTCTATGTTATAAACATCATATCTGATATAGGTTACGGTGTGTGTGTTTCTCCCTCTATATTATAAACATCATATCTGATATAGGTTACGGTGTGTGTGTTTCTCCCTCTATATTATAAACATCATATCTGATATAGGTTAGGGTGTGTGTGTGTTTCTCCCTCTATGTTATAAACATCATATCTGATATAGGTTACGGTGTGTGTGTTTCTCCCTCTATATTATAAACATCATATCTGATATAGGTTAGGGTGTGTGTGTTTCTCCCTCTATGTTATAAACATCATATCTGATATAGGTTACGGTGTGTGTGTTTCTCCCTCTATATTATAAATATCATATCTGATATAGGTTACGGTGTGTGTGTTTCTCCCTCTATATTATAAACATCATATCTGATATAGGTTAGGGTGTGTGTGTTTCTCCCTCTATGTTATAAACATCATATCTGATATAGGTTACGGTGTGTGTGTTTCTCCCTCTATGTTATAAACATCATATCTGATATAGGTTAGGGTGTGTGTGTTTCTCCCTCTCTTACTTGAGATTATAAACATCATATCTGATATAGGTTAGGGTGTGTGTGTTTCTCCCTCTATGTTATAAACATCATATCTGATATAGGTTAGGGTGTGTGTGTTTCTCCTCTATGTTATAAACATCATATCTGATATAGGTTAGGGTGTGTGTGTTTCTCCCTCTATATTATAAACATCATATCTGATATAGGTTAGGGTGTGTGTGTTTCTCCCTCTCTTACTTGAGGTTATAAACATCATATCTGATATAGGTTAGGGTGTGTGTGTTTCTCCCTCTCTTACTTGAGATTATAAACATCATATCTGATATAGGTTAGGGTGTGTGTGTTTCTCCCTCTATATTATAAACATCATATCTGATATAGGTTAGGGTGTGTGTGTTTCTCCCTCTATGTTATAAACATCATATCTGATATAGGTTACGGTGTGTGTGTTTCTCCCTCTATGTTATAAACATCATATCTGATATAGGTTACGGTGTGTGTGTTTCTCCCTCTATGTTATAAACATCATATCTGATATAGGTTAGGGTGTGTGTGTTTCTCCTCTATATTATAAACATCATATCTGATATAGGTTAGGGTGTGTGTGTTTCTCCCTCTCTTACTTGAGGTTATAAACATCATATCTGATATAGGTTAGGGTGTGTGTGTTTCTCCCTCTCTTACTTGAGATTATAAACATCATATCTGATATAGGTTAGGGTGTGTGTGTTTCTCCCTCTATATTATAAACATCATATCTGATATAGGTTAGGGTGTGTGTGTTTCTCCCTCTATGTTATAAACATCATATCTGATATAGGTTACGGTGTGTGTGTTTCTCCCTCTATGTTATAAACATCATATCTGATATAGGTTACGGTGTGTGTGTTTCTCCCTCTATGTTATAAACATCATATCTGATATAGGTTAGGGTGTGTGTGTTTCTCCCTCTATATTATAAACATCATATCTGATATAGGTTAGGGTGTGTGTGTTTCTCCCTCTCTTACTTGAGGTTATAAACATCATATCTGATATAGGTTAGGGTGTGTGTGTTTCTCCCTCTCTTACTTGAGGTTATAAACATCATATCTGATATAGGTTACGGTGTGTGTGTTTCTCCCTCTATATTATAAACATCATATCTGATATAGGTTAGGGTGTGTGTGTTTCTCCCTCTATGTTATAAACATCATATCTGATATAGGTTAGGGTGTGTGTGTTTCTCCCTCTATGTTATAAACATCATATCTGATATAGGTTAGGTGTGTGTGTTTCTCCCTCTATATTATAAACATCATATCTGATATAGGTTAGGGTGTGTGTGTTTCTCCCTCTATGTTATAAACATCATATCTGATATAGGTTAGGGTGTGTGTGTGTTTCTCCCTCTATGTTATAAACATCATATCTGATATAGGTTAGGGTGTGTGTTTCTCCCTCTTACTTGAGGTTATAAACATCATATCTGATATAGGTTAGGGTGTGTGTGTTTCTCCCTCTATATTATAAACATCATATCTGATATAGGTTAGGGTGTGTGTGTTTCTCCTCTATGTTATAAACATCATATCTGATATAGGTTACGGTGTGTGTGTTTCTCCTCTATATTATAAACATCATATCTGATATAGGTTACGGTGTGTGTGTTTCTCCCTCTATATTATAAACATCATATCTGATATAGGTTAGGGTGTGTGTGTGTTTCTCCTCTATGTTATAAACATCATATCTGATATAGGTTACGGTGTGTGTGTTTCTCCCTCTATATTATAAACATCATATCTGATATAGGTTAGGGTGTGTGTGTTTCTCCCTCTATGTTATAAACATCATATCTGATATAGGTTACGGTGTGTGTGTTTCTCCCTCTATATTATAAATATCATATCTGATATAGGTTACGGTGTGTGTGTTTCTCCCTCTATATTATAAACATCATATCTGATATAGGTTAGGGTGTGTGTGTTTCTCCCTCTATGTTATAAACATCATATCTGATATAGGTTACGGTGTGTGTGTTTCTCCCTCTATGTTATAAACATCATATCTGATATAGGTTAGGGTGTGTGTGTTTCTCCCTCTCTTACTTGAGGTTATAAACATCATATCTGATATAGGTTAGGGTGTGTGTGTTTCTCCCTCTATATTATAAACATCATATCTGATATAGGTTAGGGTGTGTGTGTTTCTCCCTCTCTTACTTGAGGTTATAAACATCATATCTGATATAGGTTAGGGTGTGTGTGTTTCTCCCTCTATGTTATAAACATCATATCTGATATAGGTTAGGGTGTGTGTGTTTCTCCCTCTATGTTATAAACATCATATCTGATATAGGTTAGGGTGTGTGTGTTTCTCCCTCTATGTTATAAACATAATAATAATAATAATAATATATCCCATTTAGCAGACGCTTTTGTCCAAAGCGACTTACAAGTCGGCTGGGGCCACTACTTTTACATATGGGTTGACCCAGCGGGAATCGAACCCACGACGCTTGGCGTTGCAAGCGCCATGCTCTACCGACTGAGCCACACAGGACCCATCATATCTGATATAGGTTAGGGTGTGTGTGTTTCTCCCTCTATATTATAAACATCATATCTGATATAGGTTAGGGTGTGTGTGTTTCTCCCTCTATGTTATAAACATCATATCTGATATAGGTTACGGTGTGTGTGTTTCTCCCTCTATGTTATAAACATCATATCTGATATAGGTTAGGGTGTGTGTGTTTCTCCCTCTATATTATAAACATCATATCTGATATAGGTTAGGGTGTGTGTGTTTCTCCCTCTCTTACTTGAGGTTATAAACATCATATCTGATATAGGTTAGGGTGTGTGTGTTTCTCCCTCTCTTACTTGAGGTTATAAACATCATATCTGATATAGGTTAGGGTGTGTGTGTTTCTCCCTCTATGTTATAAACATCATATCTGATATAGGTTAGGGTGTGTGTGTTTCTCCCTCTATGTTATAAACATCATATCTGATATAGGTTAGGGTGTGTGTGTTTCTCCCTCTATGTTATAAACATCATATCTGATATAGGTTAGGGTGTGTGTGTTTCTCCCTCTATGTTATAAACATCATATCTGATATAGGTTACGGTGTGTGTGTTTCTCCCTCTATGTTATAAACATCATATCTGATATAGGTTAGGGTGTGTGTGTTTCTCCCTCTATATTATAAACATCATATCTGATATAGGTTAGGGTGTGTGTGTTTCTCCCTCTATATTATAAACATCATATCTGATATAGGTTACGGTGTGTGTGTTTCTCCCTCTATATTATAAACATCATATCTGATATAGGTTAGGGTGTGTTTCTCCCTCTATGTTATAAACATCATATCTGATATAGGTTAGGGTGTGTGTGTTTCTCCCTCTATATTATAAACATCATATCTGATATAGGTTACGGTGTGTGTGTTTCTCCCTCTACATTATAAACATCATATCTGATATAGGTTAGGGTGTGTGTGTTTCTCCCTCTATATTATAAACATCATATCTGATATAGGTTAGGGTGTGTGTGTTTCTCCCTCTATGTTATAAACATCATATCTGATATAGGTTAGGGTGTGTGTGTTTCTCCCTCTCTTACTTGAGGTTATAAGCATCATATCTGATGGAGCTCCTGGGTGCGGCAGAGGTCATGTACAGGAAGCCCAGGTGAGGGTTGTTCCGGATGATTCTGACGATGTCCGGCGGGGAGCGTATTTTGGCACGGATCACATCCTCTGCAGAGCGGAAGATGATGGGGTGACTGGCTGGGAGAGGGGAGGCGGAGTGGAGGAAGGCTCCGGTGGGGGAGGGCTTTGCGGACTTGGAGGTGCGAGGGCGTTTGGGGGGAGAGGGGGAACACAGGGTACTCTGGGTCATCTGAGCCTGGAGGGAGGAAGCAGTGACAGTCAGTCAGGCTTTTGTATTTTTATTTATTTGACTTTGAAAAGCGTCATGAACAGCTGAAAGGGGACTTTGTACTACGTCTCTTGACAACAAAAGAGACAGATATTGATTTTTGGACTGGTTTCTTCTGTGGCTCAAATGAGGTTGATGGAACTACTGGTTAAAACAGAACAACAAAGGCTATGAGTTTAACAGTTGTCTGACCCGTATCAGTCCACTGTGATACCTCTCAGCTTCAGAGAGCTTCAGAGTCATCAGAGAGCGAGAGGGCTATAGGGAGGGCTACTGACGAACAGAGCACAGCTCAGTATCTGCCTCCCACCGTCTACAATCAATCATTTATTTCAGAACATGGCTGGATATCACTAGTGAAATCATGGTTAAGACAATCTTGATTTCAAATTAAACCATGTCAAATCTGCATGACGTATGTCCGTCCAGCAGAGCCCTTCTCAGTCTTCCACCTGTTTCTCCTTGACGTGGTCAGGCAGCTCAGGGAGGTGAAGGGTGGAGCTCTGTCTGTCAGGGGCCTTGTCCATCCACTCTACCCCAGCAAGGGAGGGCGACGGAGGCTTCCAGCCCGACTGGAGCAGCCTCTCCCGGTTCTGCCTGTGGATGAACTCCGGCTGCTTGTGGTCCTGGTACTTCTTCAGGACCGGCTGAATGAGAGGAGATGTGTAAATAGAGGTGTTTATGTGCTTATGGGACAGTTGATGTCTGGGATGAGAACAAAGGCTGATATTTAGAAAACATTACTGTGCGCAAACAGTATTTACAAGTGGCTGGGTCCCCATATTCACACCCCCCACCCACCAGTATCTCCAGCGGTACGGGTCTCTGCCCTGCCCTCCTGCGTTCCTGGGCCTTGGTGGTGTGTGTGAAGACCAGGGCATCAGGGTTGCGTTGTGCCTGACTCGGGGCTACTGAGATCAGCCTGGCTCTCAGTGCCTCTGGGTCTACGTGGCCCGGGGACATGGTGAATGAGAGGGTCATCCTCTGCTGCCGGGCCCCAGCCACCTCCTCTCTCCCTGGGCCAGCCTGGCAGCGAGGGGACCCCTTCTGGGAGAACGAAGACATGGTGGCCTCAGATAGTCTGCCTCTCTGGGTCTGAGTGGATACTGTGTGTGGGGGTGAAGAAGGGGAGAGCACAAGGAGAGGGAGGTGGGGGACGATAAGCTCTCCCTTTCGTTTTGGTCTATCAACTCGTGTCAAAGCAAACTATAGTAGCATGCAAGTCATCTTACATATAACAGACATTTCAGTTGTTTAGCAACTTACCTGGCAACAAGAGATAAACATTGCAATATAACGTTAAATCAAAAAGTTCAAAACAAACATAGCCAACATACGCTAACGCTGAGACGGTTATATACAGTGATATCACAAACCATCAGTTTGTTTAACAGAAACAATGTAGCGCTAGCAATTTATAACATACTTCTGAGCAAGTCAAGGTGTATTACTTACATAGCTATCAATGGCACTTCAACATAGACATTAGTAGAGAAACTACAGAAGCAAAAACATTAGCTTCACTTTTTATCGCCGGTTCTCTAGTCAGAAGCCCTCCTGCGTGAGTGTAATGTTTCTTAGCAACCAGCACCTCCTGGAGAGCAACAGCTGCACATGCGCGCTTTGCAGTACAACTCACCATTCATGTCCCAAGGTTACAGGGACTTTAAAACTAGGCAAAAATACCTGCACCCTACAATATAGTTTGTATAGCTAGATTCCCAACAGAACGCGGGCTGTCATACATCGTTTTTTTTCCATGGTAAAACTCTAGACCTCAAAGATGGGTTGCAGTTGAACCTGCAGACATTCATGATATCGTCTTGATTCTGCACAATTGAAACACACTATCCCAGGATAACCTGACAGAGCATCCTGGAGGTAGTCGCTCAACCACACACACATTAAACATGATGAATTCATTTAGAGAATGTATCATCCCACCACAGAAAGGTGAATTTAAATACTTCCCAACAATGATCACAGAAGGCAGATTTTACACTGACAACACCTAAGAAAATGGATTTTCATATTTCCCAACACAACGACCACAAAAAGTTTGACCACAGAAATAATGACCACAAAAATATTTCCTAATTTCCCAACAACGACAATAAAACATACCAGAAAGAGAATTTAAATATATTTTAATAAAAGATATCACAGTGAATGGCATAAATCCATAACAGACATTGGCATTTCCGTAGAAATGGTTGGTAATGCACACAGTCAGGGATGGAAATTGAGCTAGCCCGATGCTAGTACACTTCAGACTGGCGAGTAGAAAATGTAGCCAATTAGCCCAACAGCCAGTGAAATGTTATATTTTGTATTATTATATGGCACAGCGGACAAGTGCACCAAATCCTTAGGTTCCATCCCTGCACACCACTATAAAGACTCCAGGTCTGCCATGGACGATGTTTTCCTCCTCTGTGACGTCATTATACTCAGCTGAAAGAGAAAAGACAGAAAACAATGAGTGTGTTAGAAACAGTCAAAGCCAACAAAGTCCTCTCAGTGTCAGGGCTTCTTCAAAGACGTGTGTCCATGAAGATTATATGGGTTAGGAGACACGCCGTTTCTAGCTGCGCAGCGTTCCAGCACTGCATCTCATCTCAATAAGATCCAGGGTCCTATTCATTAGACACCAAACTAAGTAACACTGACTAAAACAGGGAGGGACAACCTACACGTGTCCAATAACTCCCTTTTAGTTTCTGTTGCACAACGTTATTGAACTGTTTTACTACAGCGTGCCCAATAAATATGACCCTGTGGTGATATCAGACAACTGAGCTGACGTCATCAGTGTGCGCATCTCCCTGGCCCCAGTGTAAGACCCCTAGTACCTGTTGTGATGCTGTAGTTGCCTTCTGTTCTGCCTGAGTCAAACGCCTCTGGAGACGACTGTTCTTCTCCTGATACTCTGCCATCTGCCTCTCGTACTAGACAACAACAGGACACATTTCAACCACAACATGAGAGACACTTCCCCTCCTGGACCCGGCAACAATACACTGACATCACATCTCCTCATGATATGAATTATGATGCGGGTTGCTATTGGTTTCAAGGTGCGAGTAGTGTGTTGAATTCACGTAGGTTGAACAATTGTCTGTGTTCCTTTTTTTAATCTTCTATAAAACGGCTCCCTGACCCGGGCTTCCAGACCCTCTGTGTGTGTGTGTGTGTGTGTGTGTGTGTGTGTGTGTGTGTGTGTGTGTGTGTGTGTGTGTGTGTGTGTGTGTGTGTGTGTGTGTGTGTGTATGTATGTATGCATGCGTGTGTGTATGTGTGTGTGTATGTATGTGTGTATGTATGTGTGTATGTATGTGTGTATGTATGTGTGTATGTATGTGTGTATGTATGTGTGTATGTATGTATGTGTTAGAGTCACCTCTACTATGGTCTCGTGGTCAGTCACCAGCTGGATCTCCAGTTCCTGACAACGTTGCCTCTGTCGACTCAGATCACCCCTGAAACCAACAGACCGTGTCATAACGGTCAGCGACCAATCATCAAACAGATACTCATATCAAAACATCCACTCATCAACGAGCAACTGTGTCAAACAGTGGGCCATTTGGTCCATAGCCTGTCAATCTCTCCCTTCTACATTGTGTGTAGGAGGCTTGAAACGTTGTTTTTACTGTGATCTGCAAAGTGAGAAAGAGCCAGAACAGCTTCTAAGAAGTTCAAAGCAGAATGGAAAATGTGGGCGTCTTCAAACCAAATTGGTGAGTTTGTAGACTTGCCTGTATGGACACTGGGCTATTATGGTGGAGTGTCAGTAAGAAGTTCAGATCACAGTTTATTAGTCATATACACACAGGTGTACCCAGTACATTGAACTAACTTGAGGCTGGTGAGTTTGGTGTGAAAGGTCAGGGTGAGGGTCTTGGCCTCCTCCTTCCAGCGCTGGCTGGTCTTCTGCTGGGCAGAGAGGAGGCGGGTCAGGTCAGCACTGGAGCTCCTACTGCTTTCCTCCAGCTCCCTGACCCGGGCTTCCAGACCCTGCTCCTTTAGGGAATACTCCTGCTCCATCTGGGAAACCTGGGGAGAGGAGGGGGGAAGTGAGGGTGGGTGTGTCTCCGACTTGACCTGCCCACCTGTTTAACCTCATGTTGTTTTCACCCTCCTCTACCTGCTAGACCTGTCTCCCTCCTCATCTCCCACCCTCCTCTACCTGTCTCCCTCCTCATCTCCCACCTTCCTCTACCTGTCTCCCTCCTCATCTCCCACCTTCCTCTACCTGTCTCCCTCCTCATCTCCCACCCTCCTCTACCTGTCTCCCTCCTCATCTCCCACCCTCCTCTACCTGTCTCCCTCCTCATCTCCCACCTTCCTCTACCTGTCTCCCTCCTCATCTCCCACCCTCCTCTACCTGTCTCCCTCCTCATCTCCCACCTTCCTCTACCTGCTAGACCTGTCTCCCTCCTCATCTCCCACCCTCCTCTACCTGTCTCCCTCCTCATCTCCCACCTTCCTCTACCTGTCTCCCTCCTCATCTCCCACCTTCCTCTACCTGCTAGACCTGTCTCCCTCCTCATCTCCCACCTTCCTCTACCTGTCTCCCTCCTCATCTCCCACCTTCCTCTACCTGTCTCCCTCCTCATCTCCCACCTTCCTCTACCTGTCTCCCTCCTCATCTCCCACCCTCCTCTACCTGCCTCCCTCCTCATCTCCCACCTTCCTCTACCTGCTAGACCTGTCTCCCACCTTCCTCTACCTGATAGACCTGTCTCCCTCATCTCCCACCTGCCTCCCTCCTCATCTCTGTTTCTACAGACTGGTCTTACGTGCTGTTACGCCCGTCTCTGTGCGAGCAGCAAAGCCTTGCATAGTTGGTTTATATCCCTGTCGTTCCTCTACCCCGATCCCTCCCGTTCATACTGCATCCAGTCTGGTCTTAAAGGTGCTTAACCAGGTAGTCTCACCTGCTGCTTAGCTCTCCTCTGGGTCATCATGCTAGCCTTGCGTAGCTCCTCCATCTCCCTGCGGAGCTGCATGTTCTCCTGCTGCAGCTGGAGCCGCTCCTCGCTGACCCCGCTGCAGTCCTCCCTGGCTGCAGACAGAGACCCCTGCAGCCGCCGCACCTCCTCCTGGCACCGGGACAACTCCTCACTGTAGCTGTGGGGGAAAGGGGAGGGAGGGGGAGAAGGAGGAAGAGACAGAGGGGGCATTTAGATTACAAAGTACTGTATACACTTGGGTCCAGACAGATGACAGGCAGACTTAACAGCTGAACACAGATCTCAGATCAGCAGCTCAGACTAAGCACACAGATATATATGTCTCACTCCATCTCCAGTTTCTTCATCTTGTTGTGTGTGCTCTGCAGGGTGATGTTCATGTCGTCCTTCAGTCTCTCAGCATTCAGAGACCTCTGGTGGAGGGCCTCCATCTTCCTGTACTCTGGCTCTCCTCTCCCCTCCTTATACACCTGGAGTACAGATGACATAGGAACAGGTTATAATGCATTAGAACGCTTCATACCCTCCATTCCCTATAAAGTTCCTTCACCACCTGTAGGAATGTACGATCCAGTTTGGTAAAACAATAGCATGACATCTTCCCCAATCACCTCTCCTTCTCCACCCCCCCTCCCTCACCTTCTCCGCCCCCCCTCACCTTCTCCACCCCCCCCCCCCTCACCTTCTCCACCCCCCCTCCCTCACCTTCCTGTACTCTGGCTCTCCTCTACCCTCCTTATACACCTGAAGTACAGATGACATAGGAACAGGTTATAATGCATTAGAACGCTTCATACCCTCCATTCCCTATAAAGTTCCTTCACCACCTGTAGGAATGTACGATCCAGTTTGGTAAAACAATAGCATGACTTCTTCCCCAATCACCTCTCCTTCTCCACCCCCCTCCCTCACCTTCTCCACCCCCCCTCCCTCACCTTCTCCAAGTCCTCCTCCACCCCCCCCCCCCCCACACCTTCTCCAGTTCCTCCTCCACCCCCCCACACCTTCTCCAGTTCCTCCTCCACAACTCCCACACCATTTCCAGTTCTCCCCCACCTTCTCCAGGTCCTCCTCCACCCCCCCACACCTTTTCCAGTCTCCCCCTCACCTCCTCCACATACCCCCTCACCTTCTCCAGTTCCTCCTCACCTTCTCCAGGTCCTCCTCCACCCCCCACACCTTTTCCAGTCCCCCTCCCCCACCTTTTCCAGTTCTCCCCCCACCTTCTCCAGGTCCTCCTCCACAACCCCCCCACCTTCTCTAGTTCCTCCTCCACTCCATCACCTTCTCCAGTTCCTCCTCCACAACCCCCACCCACCTTCTCCAGTTCCTCCTCCACAACCCCCCTCACCTTCTCCAGTTCCTCCTCCACAACCCCCCTCACCTTCTCCAGTTCCTCCTCCACAACCCCCCTCACCTTCTCCAGTTCCTCCTCCACAACCCCCCTCACCTTCTCCAGTTCCTCCTCCACAACCCCCCTCACCTTTTCCAGTTCCTCCTCCACAACCCCCCCTCACCTTTTCCAGTTCCTCCTCCACAACCCCCCCCCCCACCTTCTCCAGTTCCTCCTCCACAACCCCCCCCCACCTTCTCCAGTTCCTCCTCCACAACCCCCCTCACCTTTTCCAGTTCCTCCTCCACACCCCCCCCCACCTTCTCCAGTTCCTCCTCCACAACCCCCCTCACCTTTTCCAGTTCCTCCTCCACAACCCCCCCCCCACCTTCTCTAGTTCCTCCTCCACAACCCCCCTCACCTTCTCCAGTTCCTCCTCCACCCCCCCTCACCTTCTCCAGGTCCTCCCCACCCCCCCACCTTCTCTAGTTCCTCCTCCACAACCCCCCTCACCTTCTCCAGTTCCTCCTCCACCCCCCCCCCCTCACCTTCTCCAGGTCCTCCCCACCCCCTCACCTTCTCCAGTTCCTCCTCCACAACCCCCTCACCTTCTCCAGTCCCCCCCCCCTCACCTTCTCCAGTTCCTCCTCCACTGCCCTCATCTCTCTCATGGACCTCTCCATCTGAGACTCTTTATCTGCACACTCCAGTTGTAGAGCCGACAGCTCCTCAGCCATCCGATGGATCTGTGAGTTGCACTGTTTACGTACGTTCTCTACCTGATAGGAACACAATCCAGAACTAGTCAAGAACACCTGAAGGAACAACAGATAGAGCAGGTAGAATATGTGGGATGTATACTGTCACTTTAGCCAGCAGCATACCATCCTGCATACCACTGCTGGTTTGCTTCTGAAGCTAAGCAGGGTTGGTCCTGGTCAGTCCCTGGATGGGAGACCAGATGCTGCTGGAAGTGGTGTTGGAGGGACAGTGGGAGGCACTCCTTCCTCTGGTCTAAAAAATATCCCAATGCCCCAGGGCAGTGATTGGTGACACTACCCTGTTTAGGGTGCGTCTTTCGGATGGGACGTTAAAACGGGTGTCCTGACTCTCTGAGGTCTTTAAAGATCCTATGGCACTTAGCGTAAGAATAGGGGTGTCAACCCCGGTGTCCTGGCTAAATTCCTAATCTGGCCCTCAAACCATCACAGTCACCTAATAATCCCCAGTTTACAATTGGCTCATTCATCCCCCTCCTCTCCCCTGTAACTATTCCCCAGGTCGTTGTTGTAAATGAGTCAACTTACCTGGTAAAATCACGGTTAAATACAAATAAGTAAACTTGACAAAACAATTATATTCTGTAAATCAGGGTTTTCAGAGGTAAATGCAGAGCGCTGCACCCCTGGTTTCACAGTGAAATGCACACTGCAGCTTGTGAGTCTGTGCTATTTCAGTGTCCAGGCACGTCTACATTTAGACCCGTGTCTGACAGCCTGGTGAAGGCTAACATTAACAGGCTTGGGGCGTTAAATCTTAAATCAAGAGCCATTAATAGAATGGTAATCACAGTCCCTCCCTGGTAAACAGCCAGGCAGAGAAGTCAGGTCAGGGAGTTCCTCAAGGGAAAAGCTATACGGACACTGCTGAGCTGCAAACAGATCATTTCAGAATTGGTTAAAGTTAGGTTAGGGTTTGGTTAGGGTTTGGTTATGGTTAAAGTTAGGGTTTGGTTATGGTTAAAGTCAGGGCTTGGTTATGGTTAAAGTCAGGGCTTGGTTATGGTTAAAGTCAGGGCTTGGTTAAAGTTAGGGTTTGGTTAAAGTTAGGGTTTGGTTAAAGTTAGGGCTTGGTTATGGTTTGTTATGGTTAGGTTAGGGTTTGGTTAAAGTTAGGGTTTGGTTAAAGTTAGGGTTTGGTTAAAGTTAGGGTTTGGTTAAAGTTAGGGTTTGGTTAAAGTTAGGGTTTGGTTATGGTTAAAGTTAGGTTAGGGTTTGGTTATGGTTAAAGTTAGGTTAGGGTTTGGTTAAAGTTTTGTTAGGGTTTGGTTATGGTTAAAGTTTTGTTAGGGTTTGGTTATGGTTAAAGTTTTGTTAGGGTTTGGTTATGGTTAAAGTTTTGTTAGGGTTTGGTTATGGTTAAAGTTTTGTTAGGGTTTGGTTATGGTTAAAGTTTTGTTAGGGTTTGGTTATGGTTAAAGTTAGGTTAGGGTTTGGTTAAAGTTTGGTTATGGTTAAAGTTTGGTTATGGTTAAAGTTTGGTTATGGTTAAAGTTAGGTTAGGGTTTGGTTAAGGTTAAAGTTAGGTTAGGGTTTGGTTATGGTTAAAGTTAGGTTAGGGTTTGGTTATGGTTAAAGTTAGGTTAGGGTTTGGTTATGGTTAAAGTTAGGTTAGGGTTTGGTTATGGTTAAAGTTAGGTTAGGGTTTGGTTATGGTTAAAGTTAGGTTAGGGTTTGGTTATGGTTAAAGTTAGGTTAGGGTTTGGTTAAAGTTAGGTTAGGGTTTGGTTAAAGTTAGGTTACGGTTTGGTTAAAGTTAGGTTAGGGTTTGGTCATGGTTAAAGTTAGGTTAGGGTTTGGTTATGGTTAAAGTTAGGTTAGGGTTTGGTTATGGTT
This sequence comes from Oncorhynchus masou masou, assembly GCF_036934945.1. Taxonomy (NCBI): domain Eukaryota; kingdom Metazoa; phylum Chordata; class Actinopteri; order Salmoniformes; family Salmonidae; genus Oncorhynchus; species Oncorhynchus masou. Next base: position 397,647 of record NW_027011997.1, read on the forward strand.
AAAGTTTTGTTAGGGTTTGGTTACGGTTAAAGTTAGGTTAGGGTTTGGTTATGGTTTGGTTAAAGTTAGGTTAGGGTTTGGTTATGGTTAAAGTTACGGCCCGTTTCGATTTAGATCAGTCGTTTTACAGGTCAGCAGTGTCCTTAGTCTGCCCCGTTCCTCTACTGAGAACACAGCATCAAGAGAGAACGTGGTCAGGAGGCAGCCCCGTTCCTCTACTGAGAACACAGCATCAAGAGAGAACGTGGTCAGGAGGCAGCTCCGTTCCTCTACTGAGAACACAGCATCAAGAGAGAACGTGGTCAGGAGGCAGCTCCGTTCCTCTACTGAGAACACAGCATCAAGAGAGAACGTGGTCAGGAGGCAGCTCCGTTCCTCTACTGAGAACACAGCATCAAGAGAGAACGTGGTCAGGAGGCAGCAGCCTAACAGGTTGAGGTAGTAGAGTACTGGTGATGTATTGGAGATAATGAAACACTATGGTAAAACGCTGGGACTAGGGTCAGAGAGGGTGGTTCAGGATGCCGGGACTAGGGTTAGAGAGGGTGGTTCAGGATGCCAGGACTAGGGTTAGAGAGGGTGCTTCAGGATGCCGGGACTAGGGTTAGAGAGGGTGGTTCAGGATGCCAGGACTAGGGTTAGAGAGGGTGGTTCAGGATGCCGGGACTAGGGTTAGAGAGGGTGGTTCAGGATGCCGGGACTAGGGTTAGAGAGGGTGGTTCAGGATGCCGGGACTAGGGTTAGAGAGGGTGGTTCAGGATGCCGGGACTAGGGTTAGAGAGGGTGGTTCAGGATGCCGGGACTAGGGTAAGAGAGGGTGGTTCAGGATGCCGGGACTAGGGTTAGAGGGTGGTTCAGGATGCCGGGACTAGGGTTAGGGTACAGTTGTAGGGGAGGACTAGGGTTAGCATTTTGAAAAAGGAGTTGAGAGACACCTCTTTCCTGGTGCGTATGGCAGCATCCTGGATCAGTTGTCTGACGGCTTCATTCATCCTGTCCACCTCCTCAGATTTCTGTTTCTCTCTCAACAGGGCCTGATAGGGAGATACATACCACCATCACATCCAGAGTTATACTAAATGACAGACAGTCCCTGACCGGACAGAAATGCATACCATCACCAGCGTTATGCTGAATGACAGACAGTCCCTGACCGGACAGAAATACATACCATCACCAGAGTTATGCTGAATGACAGAAAGTCCCTGACCGGACAGAAATACATACCATCACCAGAGTTATGCTAAATGACAGACAGTCCCTGACTGGACAGAGAGGAGTGAAGGGTGTGAAGGAAGGGGTAGAGAGGGGGTTGTCTGACCTGGTGAGACAGAGAGAGGTTAGATTGTGTCCAGGGAAGCAGACCGTAGCAGTAGAAGACTGTATGTACCTGGTCCTTCTGTAGAGAGGCCTCCTCAGCCAGCTGGATGGAGTCTCTGACCTTGGAGAAGGCCTCGTAGCGTTCCTCCTCCAGAGAGGCACAGCGCACCTGCAGCTCCCCCACCTGACAGGTACACCTCGTTATACACCGCGTTATTTAGCTACATGACCTTGTAGATACTACGTTAAAATAGGGATGCCAAAAACTACAGTGTTCCCCACCTGCCTCTCCCACACCACCTGCTCCCTGCGTACACCCTCAGCTTCCTGACTGGCTGCCTTCAACCTGCAGGAGACAGATGGGGACAGAAAGAGTTTAGCAGAAGGAATTGAAGAGAGATGCCTCCTGTGGAAGAGTCCGGAAGAGGAACTGGAGTGAGGATTACAGGTGTGTTTCACCTGGCCTCTAGCTGACTGAGGGCTGACTGGAGATGGTGGAGTCTTCGATCTGAGGCCTCCTCTCTACCATGAGCCTCTGCCGCATCGTCCTCCTACACACACACAATAAAGGGACTGAGGTTCAATTCTGCTATGGTAAACTATGGCGTTGAACTAGAAGCCCTATTGCTTCCTACCCGTCTCTGTGTCTGGTCCTGGACGTTCTGCATCAGCTTGGTCATCTCCTCCACCTTGGCAGTGGCCATCCTCAGATCTGCTTTGGCCGATCTGCAGTAGGAGTGGAAAGAGAGAAACAAATAAACCCTGCTCTCTGCAGTAGCACTGCCTGAGGAGCTACATTCCTGAGAGCCATTTTGGATCTGCAGTAATCTGTCCTGGGGACAATTGACGGCCATTTTGAAACTGCAGTAGTGTGTACCTGAGCTGGTTGCGTAGCTCCTCCATCTCCGTGCTCTGTTCTGTCAGCGTCTTCAGGAACTGCTGGTTGGTCTGAGTGTGGCACGAGAGACACGCGCGCCGGTGAGGCATGATGGCTTCAGTACACACACACACACACACACACACACACACACACACACACACAGAACTTCTCACAAACACCAAATGTCTCACACACACACACACACTGACCTTCTCACAAACACCAAATGTCTCACACACACACACACACACTGAACTTCTCACAAACACCAAATGTCTCACACACACACACTGAACTTCTCACAAACACCAAATGTCTCACACACACACACACACAACTCCTCACACTAGAATACAGAACACGACCTGGTAGACAGAAACAGAGAGAGGAAAGCCCTGGCCTCAGTCCTCATGAATAATGTAGGAGAGGGATACATGAGTCTCCAGAAGCAGAAGGCCGGTGTGTGTGAGGTAAACCTGTACTGTCATGTCAGTTTACAGGCAAGTCTCTGACGTGACAGTCGATCCAGAAAAGACAGTTCGCGGGCAAGTGAGTCAGGAAGTCAGAATGATAGTGTGTGTTAACAAGCATGGGGCAACGCTGGGAGAGCAAATGGATTAGGCTCCTTCCTGTCTGCAAGCATTAAGCCTCACTCACTCACTCACTCACTCACTCACTCACTCACTCACTCACTCACTCACTCACTCACTCTGACCTAGTTAGTGTTGTAGCCATGTGTAAAACACATTCATTATTTACCAATGATCCAATATTCTACATTCGATATCGAAAACACTATTATAACGTTACATATATATACACACATATACATACATACATACATACATATACACACACATATATACACACACACACACACACACACACACACACATATATTTGACCTAGTGATTGGCCGCAACTTACAGATTCCAGTTTCTGATTGGTGACTTGTAGTTTCTGGATGTGCTGCTGGAATTGGATCAGTTGATCCTATGACAAAGAATAATAAAGGTTAATGACAACTTCCCTCACAACACTTCCTCTTAGACGACGACATTGAATTAATTTGAACTACGGACACAAAGTAAAACTCAAAGCTTGTACCAACTTCTAGCATTACAGAGGTTTAGAAGCAGCAACGATCAGCTCCACTCACTGATCTCAATGGGAGAGGGATGAAATCCATAACAACGCTGCCCTCTAGGGGGGCCAAACTGGGAGAAGGATCTACCTTGAGGCGCTGTTGCTCGGCAACATGGAGCTGTCCGTCAGAGGTGGTTATCTGGTAGAGCTGCTGTAAACGGTCCAGCTCCTGGGCTGAGGCCTGCCACAGCTCCATGGCCTGGTCTCGCTCCTACACACACACACACACACACACACACACACACACACACACACACACACACAACTTCAATATATGCACACGACATGTAAGTCACTCAGCATATGGTCTCATCCAGAGAGCCTTACAGTAGGGTGTATTATAATGCAGGTAACACACACACACGCGCCATACCGTCCCGCACGCACGCACGCGCGCCATACCGTCCCGCACGCACGCGCGCCATACCGTCCCGCACGCACGCGCGCCATACCGTCCCGCACGCACGCGCGCCATACCGTCCCGCACGCGCCATACCGTCCCGCACGCGCCATACCGTCCCGCACGCGCCATACCGTCCCGCACGCGCCATACCGTAACGCACGCGCCATACCGTAACGCACGCGCCATACCGTCACGCACGCGCCATACCGTCACACACGCGCCATACCGTCACACACGCGCCATACCGTCACACACGCGCCATACCGTCACACACGCGCCATACCGTCACACACGCGCCATACCGTCACACACACACGCCATACCGTCACACACACACGCCATATCGTCACACACACACGCCATACCGTCCCGCACGCGCGCCATACCGTCACGCACGCACGCGCGCCATACCGTCCCGCACGCACGCGCGCCATACCGTCCCGCACGCGCCATACCGTCCCACACGCGCCATACCGTAACGCACGCGCCATACCGTAACGCACGCGCCATACCGTAACGCACGCGCCATACCGTAACGCACGCGCCATACCGTCACGCACGCGCCATACCGTCACACACGCGCCATACCGTCACACACGCGCCATACCGTCACACACGCGCCATACCGTCACACACGCGCCATACCGTCACACACACACGCCATACCGTCACACACACACGCCATACCGTCACACACACACGCCATATCGTCACACACACACACGCCATATCGTCACACACACACGCCATATCGTCACACACACACGCCATATCGTCACACACACACGCCATATCGTCACACACACACGCCATATCGTCACACACACACGCCATATCGTCACACACACACGCGCAATATCGTCACACACGTGGAGGTGTTTAGACTAACCTGTACAGAGAGCTGGATCTGTTGGTGAAGGTTGCCGATGAGCCCCTCGTCCCCCAGCGTGTCCCCCTCCACCCCTGGTCCAGTACTGACTGGGAGGGTCTGCAGCTGCCTCTCTACGGACTCCCTCAGCTCGGCATGCAGCCTGGATGGGACACGGCAACACACACACAGCATTAACTTACCTCATTGGTGTAGAAAGGGACCGGCAGGCTGTGGTCAGAGTACTGAAGTTTAGACCGTACCGTTCATTCTCCTTGACCACCGTGTCCAGCTTCAGTCTGATGGCAGTCATCTGCATCTTGGAGTTCAAAGTGTGAGGTAAAGATTAACTGTCCATCACTTTGGAAATATATTGTAGTCCATCATAAAATGTCTCCAATGTAAAACACAATCCTTACATTTTGTTGTAGTCAGACACCAAAAGATGAATGAACAAACAGAACAGCGATAATTTGGACAAATGTTCACCTGGTAGCTCTGCAGTTGTTCAGTCATGTCATCCATGTGACGGTCATACTCTGATAGGAGGGGAGCCATTATACTGGAACACATCCACAAACCACAACACTGGAATCACCTTCATCAGACTGGAACACAACCACAACACTGGAATCACCTTCATCAGACTGGAACACAACCACAATACTGGAAATCACCTATATCAGACTGGAACACAAGCACAATACTGGAAATCACCTACATCAGAATGGAATCACCTTCATCAGACTGGAACACAACCACAACACTGGAAATCACCTATATCAGACTAGAACACAAGCACAACACTGGAATCACCTTCATCAGACTGGAACACAACCACAATACTGGAAATCACCTATATCAGACTGGAGTCACCTTCATCAGACTGGAACACAAGCACAATACTGGAAATCACCTTCATCAGACTAGAACACAACCACAACACTGGAAATCACCTATATCAGACAAGAACATAAGCACAATACTGAAAATCATCTATATCAAACTGGAACACAAGCACAATACTGGAAATCACCTATATCAAACTAGAACACAAGCACAATACTGGAAATCACCTATATCAGACTGGAATGACCTATTGCTAATTTGTCAAACACTTATCCAGAGCAGCTTAGTCAATGCATTCAACTAAGGTGGGTAAGAAAACCAAAAATCACAGTCACTGTAAGTAAACTATTTATTTTACATTTAATTTAACACTACTGACCTGTATCATTTTTCAAATATAGACATTGGGACTCAAATAGTTCACGTCGTCTAGTGACCCACCAAATAAACAACGTTTCTAAAAACAGTTGTAATTGTGAATTGGCACGTGACCGAGGAAATTGCAACAAAAACAGCCCTGCTGATGTAAAAAGTTAGACCAACTAAACTTTATGGGTTTTTTCAGTCAAGAGTTAAACATCACCCTTATTAACTGTGATGAAGATGTAGATTGATAACAGAGAAAACATCTACGCTGTTACATTAGAGATTCAAAAGGTCTCCTGGTCAGTACAGGTGACCTGTCGTCTTAGCAACAGGTATCACTTGTCGTCTTAGCAACAGGTATCAATTGTCGTCTTAGCAACAGGTATCAATTGTCGTCTTAGCAACAGGTATCACTTGTCGTCTTAGCAACAGGTATCACTTGTTGCCTTAGGCACAGGTATCACTTGTCGTCTTAGGAACAGGTATCACTTGTCGTCTTAGGAACAGGTATCACTTGTTGTCTTAGGCACAGGTATCACTTGTTATTGGTGCTATGAGGTTTATCATATTTTAACTCTCCATCTTTGAATGTGCTGTAGATCTGAGCTCGACATACGTTGCGAGATGGGTGTAGAAAGTCTCCAGATGGGATGGTGAGAGATGTCTTCCATGTCCAATGAAATTGGACTATACGTAGCCGCAACATATACAGTCAAGTGTTGCAACAGTAAAGCGCCGGTCATCAGCGTTGACATCTTTTTGTTGGTTCTCATCATTAGAAGAAGAGGGTAGTGAGAAGAAGAAAAAAGTGGACATTCATAACTTCCTTCATTGTTGTCGTGTCAATGTTGGTTTTGACCCTTGGTCTTTACTTCGGACTGGTAGTGAAACAGGTAGCCCACCCTCAGCAAAACACGACCTTTAACCTTTAAGAGCCCGGGACATGTGCTGTGTTCCGTATGACACCCTACTCCACAACTCCTGACTAGAACCCTATGGGCAGCGCACTGATGAAAAGAAGTGCACTATTTTGTGAATAGGGTGCCATTTAGGGGACACACATAGGCTTTGGTTGCTAAAGAGGGCCATGTCTCTTACCTCTGGTCAGACAGCCAGGGGGCTGGGGTCTCTGTGTGTGTCTCCTCTTCATCCTGCAGAAACAGAGCATTTAGAAAGCTCTCAGGCCTGCCTCCTCCTAGTATTACTCATACTCAAAATCTAATGGATTTTATCATCTAGGCCATATTTTGTGCTTTATATTTTTGGCAGTGTGCAGCAGTGGAGGAACAAGTACTCAATTGTAAAAGTAAAAATGCCTTAATAGAAAAATGACTCCAGTAAAAGTGAGTCACCCGGTAAAATAATATTTTAATTTACAGATAGCCAGGGTCACACTGCAACGCCCAGACATCATTTACAAACTAAGCATGTGTGTTGAGTGAGTCCACCAGATCAGAGGCATTAGGAATGACCAGGGATGTTCTCTTGATGTGTGTGAGAATCAGACCCTTTTCCTGTGCAACTAAGCATTCAAAATGTAACGAGTACTTTTGGGTGTCAGGGAAAATGTATGGAGTAAAAAGTACATTATAGGCTAGCAGCTAATGTTTGACCATTGCTAACGAACATAGGTTTATCTTTTTGGCACTGAGCCAAACTAGACTACAACTGCTTAATAATAGACTGTTGCTATATCCCAGCAAAACCCTTTCACACCTTACAGTACCTGTGGTGCTGATGTGGCTTCGGAGCGGTGCCTATCCTGATAGTGACTCAAGGCAGAGTTCAGCCTTTGGACTGCAATGATAAATACAGTATGAAATCAGATGCTAGACAATAACAATGACATAAATATAATATGCAAACCTTATGAAAAGGGTATGGCTGTGGCTAGCTGCAATGCAACCAAGAGAATTTTGACATTGTGCTGGACTCTTTCAAAAGTCTCCTGGTTTCATCACAGGTAGGCTATGGCTAGAATGGATATGACAACACAACTAGTAGCTAGTATTCAGAGATTATCCAATTAACCTTGATCACGCAAAAACTCGACTTCAGTGGACATCTTGCATTGAATCTGCACAGAGAAAAGACCGCACATATTACTTAAAAAGAGATCAATAGCTAGCTATAGCTACCGTAAACCATACATGCCCTCTGTCTTGCTAGTTATAACACAAGCTTGCTACAAACACAACACAGGCTTGTACAATTAACAGGTGGTTTTCAAAAGATTCGGGGAATAAGATAGTTGATTTGCTGGGCGAGCCCTTGTCATGACCCTGAAAAACAACAATGTTGTTTAATTAATGTTTACTGATAGCTGGCGGGTTACTAGGCGTAACTAGCTAAGCAAATTTTGAGTCAGCAGGCACTGACTGCTGTGTGATATCGTGTGAGCGACAAACATTTCAATGGGTAAAAACAGCTTTTCGCTTGCACATATCACGTAATCTGACTAAATAATGTTAGTTACAAGCTATACGATTAATTGTGCTATGTGCAATTCCATCTTTACACCAAAGCAAACAAATTAAACTAACCGTTCAATGTCTCGATAATCCTTCCGCCGTCGATTTAAAGAAGGGCACGGCTGAAAAACCAATCACAAAAAAGAAGTGCAACCGCCTATTCTGCCCCCATAAATTAGAAACATACAAACAGTTTCACCTATTTCCTGGAACACAGTTTAAACCTGGCATCAATCAATTAGATATGAAACGCCATTTCAATATGTAAACAAATGTACTTCGAGACTGTTGCACTGGGTTGCGTGCCAACTGATTCCGTAATTATTCCACCCAAGAACATCTGATAGGGAAGATATATCGTCATATGATCATACCAGGAAGTTGATACTCCATTGAAAGTGCATTATCTCTTTGGCATGAGCTACTGTATGTATTTTGATAACAAGCTAAATATATAGGCATCACACCAGCGCGCAACTGGATTAATATTCTTACAAAGTAAGTAACGTTAGCCTTCCTATCAGTCATGATGCACCGATCGTGGACATCGGTGTCGCTAAAAGCGGTTATCTTCCTCTATGTACTTACATGCGCAGAACTTAAAATGGTAAGTTTAGTACAAGTTTTATGTTTTTCCAAATTACTGCATTGTGCGATACTTATGCGGCTTACTACGAATAACACTGCTCTTGGTCTACCATGCTGGCACCAGTGTGCAGGGCAGGCTGATTGTAGCCTGGTCTCAGACGTGTTAGTAGGCAATAATATTTCATGTTCAGTTGTGTCATCAAAATCAGTAAATCGAAGCATGTTTTTGGACTCATTCATAGTTTTTTATTTGATTAAGTAAAACTCCTGTTTATTCCTAAATCATAAATTGGAAAATTATAATGTTGATGTTTCAAGGGGTGTATTCATTACGCAAACCATTCACCGTTTAAGAACCAAACAGAAGCAAACAAGGGGTAATAATTTCCCAAAATTGAACGAAAGTTTTTATTGGACAAATTCATCCCTCCGTTTCGTTCCATTTAAGAAACGTTTTGCTACAGAATCGGCGTGATGAATATGCCCCCATTGTAGATTTTTAGCCCAGTGTCAAAACACCAGTTTTAAAATGTCCAAAATAATAATCAAGATATGTTTCAATTGTTTGATATTTGAATACCAAACATGAAAAAAACTCCCTACACACGTGTCACACCTTTTATTTTGCTAAATTAGTACCTTATAAACTGCACACGACAGCATTTACCAAGAGGCCATTCTATACTAGAATGGATTAGCTTGTTTTACTGTAATCGATAATGCGCGCAAATTAATCACTGGATATTGTATAGAAATCAATGGAACGGGACAATAACCGAGGCGAAATGTAACGTTTGCGCTCGTCTAAAAGACAAACCATATCGAACTTGGGTATACAACATAGACCTGTCGAGAGATGAGAACATGTAGTAGCCATGTATGACGTAATCTCCCTGTGCGACAGTGTTTAACAATATTTGTATGACTAACCCAAGCTAGACAACAGCCTGACGTTTCCAATGGGAGCAAATTAATAAACATTTGTTCGTAACTGACTTGCCTAGTTAAATAAAGGAGGTGGGCAGAGCCAAGCACGAACTAGCGAGAGCCTATTGGCGCATTCTAGTTTATTTTCGTTAGGGAACGCCTACTTTGCAGTCTTAAACAACGCAATTTTCCAGAAACCTTGACAACGGGTGAAGTCTACTCTGTTCGAAACAGATTTTATTTTTGGAAACACAAAACTGTATTGAAATCAAATGTTCCATCAATGAGAAAATTAGCAGAATATCGGCCAAAATCCATCTTGCGCAATCTTCTCCCATTGCCGGTGTTCCGGCCACTGGGCTTCCATTTGGAGGTGAGTGGAAACGCCAACCGGATGCTTCACATTAATGTGTAGGTGAAATGTCTCATTGTTGTCTGTGGTGTTTAGTTCTTCTTCTATGATATAATGGCGGTCCGCAAACAAACGTTTAAGGTGCATACCGCCACCTACTGTGCGGAATCACAATTAGTTCCACATTTCTAAATCCTCCTACCTTTAAAAAAACATGTTTTATCCTTTATTTAACTAGGCAAGTCAGTTACGAACAAATGTTTATTTACAATGATGGCCTAGGAACAACTGCCGTGTTCAAGAGCAGAATGACAGATGTTTGCCTTGTCAGCTCGGGGATTCGATCGAGCAACCCTTCAGTTACTGGCCCAAAGCTCTAACCACTAGGCTAACTAACTCTGTACTTTTGACAAAATAAAAAAAGAGCTCTACTAACTTTAAAAGACCCTCCACCACCCCCCAAATCCCTTCCAAACCCCGTCCAATATCAATGACCTTTCACTTGAATCTTTCCCTCTCTTCAACATACTTATAACAACACATCCTCCACCGTTTCTTTGACCATACACTCCAGACACAAACCATTTGCATGCTTGCCAACCATGTAATGACGAGTTCAATGTGTGCGCAATCGAGCAAACACAACCTCTTCCTCCCTAATCTGACCTTTTAGTCTTGGTCCAGCGACCTTTCTTTGGAGGACATATAAAAGCCAGCCCTTGTGCTCCGAGTCCCATCTCTTCTGCCACACATCTATCAGAATGGCTCTGATCTTACATTTGGCCTCACTGCTACCCAGTAGAACATCAATATCAAGCATGTCTAGTTTTAAAGCCCTTTTGGCTATCTGGTCTACGATTTCTTTCCCTTCCACACCCAAATTGGCTGGGATCCAGCGATTCTCCATAATAACATTAATGCCTCCAAAAGTAAGTAACTCCTATTAGAGTTGTCAGATGATAAACTATTCAACACAGACAGGGAATCTGAGCACACTGTAATTCTGACAGGTTGAGCGTCCTCCACCCAACCCACAGTGTTTCCGGTAGACGGCCAATAAGAAAAGAGAAAACACTTTTCTGATTGGATAATTTCAACGAATCACCACCTCACCAGTAGATCTACATAGTGACAGGGCTTGACTGTCTTTGGGGATAGCTTGACTGTCTTTGGGGATAGCTTGACTGTCTTTGGGGATAGCTTGACTGTCTTTGGGGATAGCTTGACTGTCTTTAGCTCTACAGTCTTTGGTGATAGCTTGACTGTCTTTGGGGATAGCTTGACTGTCTTTAGCTCTACAGTCTTTGGTGATAGCTTGACTGTCTTTAGCTCCACATTCTTTGGTGATAGCTTGACTGTCTTTAGCTCTACAGTCTTTGGTGATAGCTTGACTGTCTTTAGCTCTACAGTCTTTGGTGATAGCTTGACTGTCTTTAGCTCTACAGTCTTTGGTGATAGCTTGACTGTCTTTAGCTCCACAGTCTTTGGTGATAGCTTGACTGTCTTTAGCTCCACAGTCTTTGGTGATAGCTTGACTGTCTTTAGCTCTACAGTCTTTGGTGATAGCTTGACTGTCTTTAGCTCCACAGTCTTTGGTGATAGCTTGACTGTCTTTAGCTCCACAGTCTTTGGTGATAGCTTGACTGTCTTTAGCTCCACAGTCTTTGGTGAGAGCTTGACTGTCTTTAGCTCCACAGTCTTTGGTGAGAGCTTGACTGTCTTTAGCTCCACAGTCTTTGGTGAGAGCTTGACTGTCTTTAGCTCCACAGTCTTTGGTGATAGCTTGACTGTCTTTAGCTCTACAGTCTTTGGTGATAGCTTGACTGTCTTTAGCTCCACAGTCTTTGTGATAGCTTGACTGTCTTTAGCTCCACAGTCTTTGGTGATAGCTTGACTGTCTTTAGCTCCACAGTCTTTGGTGAGAGCTTGACTGTCTTTAGCTCCACAGTCTTTGGTGAGAGCTTGACTGTCTTTAGCGCCACAGTCTTTGGTGAGAGCTTGACTGTCTTTAGCTCCACAGTCTTTGGTGAGAGCTTGACTGTCTTTAGCTCCACAGTCTTTGGTGAGAGCTTGACTGTCTTTAGCTCCACAGTCTTTGGTGATAGCTTGACTGTCTTTAGCTCCACAGTCTTTGGTGATAAACTTGACTGTCTTTAGCTCCACAGTCTTTGGTGATAGCTTGACTGTCTTTAGCTCCACAGTCTTTGGTGAGAGCTTGACTTTCAAATCGGTGTATTTGTTTGTGGCCAGCGACTTTTATAAAGAGAGTGACACGATTTTTCCTTGATGTTGAGTTTGAAAATGATCAACTGTGTTCAACGTCCTGCGACGGACAGGCACGTATGATAAAATAAATGATACCAAACCAAGTATAACAATCTGTTTTTAAGCAATCGATGTCGTATCATCTTGATGACAATAAACGTGGATATTAACATCACCAACCTGAGGTTAAAAGGAGGTGTAAATCCACTCCATTTATCCGTTGAAAATGCAAGCTTGTGTAAGATAGTAATACCAACTGTCCACATTAGGGGTAGTTAGCACAATATAAAGTCATTCTATATTACAAAATCAAAAGCTATTGCAACAATTACACCTAGTTCTCACTCGTATAACCATTTGAGTGAGTAAAGAAATGCTCTCGAACACAATAGTTCCCCATAGAACCCCATAGTTCCATTTAGCCTTCATTGTTCCATTTACGCCTCCAATAGTTCTATTTAAGTCTCCATAGTTCTATTTAAGTCTCCATAGTTCTATTTAAGTCTCCATAGTTCTATTTAAGCCTCCTTAGTTCTATTTAAGCCTCCTTAGTTCTATTTAAGCCTCCATAGTTCCATTTAAGCCTCCATAGTTCCATTTAAGCCTCCAATAGTTCCATTTAAGCCTCCAATAGTTCCATTTAAGCCTCCAATAGTTCCATTTAAGCCTCCAATAGTTCCATTTAAGCCTCCAATAGTTCCATTTAAGCCTCCATAGTTCCATAATTAGCTCCATAGTTCCATTTAGTCTCCATAGGTACATAATAAGCTCCATAGTTCCATTTATCCTCCATAGTGTATGCAGCAGCCTGAATGTTTGACTTCCCTAGTATTGGTGCTGCTGTCAACTCCTGCACTCATTGTCAAGCCCGGGAATGAACATGATATCACAAACAGATCTGGGACTTGGCTGTTGGTCTTTACACAGCATAGTCTAATCCCATTGTAAATACAAAACAGCAAAACCCATAACCATTCGTTCTCTCTGCCAGACTGAGATGGAGTTTGTGATCAGCACCACATGGGACAGCCTTCCTGTGGATCATGACCCTGTGAAGGTGACGTTTTCTCCCGGGGATGGAGGGATGAAGATGCAGGTGTCTGCTCCCTTCTTCAACAACCCTCCTGGTCCCTCCGGCCCTCCAGGACAGCCCTTCCCTGGCCTCTGGAACTATGAAGGTGAGTAGAGAGAGTTATACCAGGACAGCCCTTCCCTGGCCTCTGGAACTATGAAGGTGAGTAGAGATAACAGGACAGCCCTTCCCTGGCCTCTGGAACTATGAAGGTGAGTAGAGAGAACAGGACAGCCCTTCCCTGGCCTCTGGGACTATGAAGGTAGAGAGAGAACAGGACAGCCCTTCCCTGGCCTCTGGAACTATGAAGGTGAGTAGAGAGAACAGGACAGCCCTTCCCTGGCCTCTGGAACTATGAAGGTGAGTAGAGAGAACAGGACAGCCCTTCCCTGGCCTCTGGAACTATGAAGGTGAGTAGAGAGAACAGGACAGCCCTTCCCTGGCCTCTGGAACTATGAAGGTGAGTAGAGAGAACAGGACAGCCCTTCCCTGGCCTCTGGGACTATGAAGGTAGAGAGAGAACAGGACAGCCCTTCCCTGGCCTCTGGAACTATGAAGGTAGAGAGAGAACAGGACAGCCCTTCCCTGGCCTCTGGAACTATGAAGGTGAGTAGAGAGAGAACAGGCCAGCCCTTCCCTGGCCTCTGGAACTATGAAGGTGAGTAGAGAGAGAACAGGCCAGCCCTTCCCTGGCCTCTGGAACTATGAAGGTGAGTAGAGAGAACAGGACAGCCCTTCCCTGGCCTCTGGAACTATGAAGGTGAGTAGAGAGAACAGGACAGCCCTTCCCTGGCCTCTGGAACTATGAAGGTGAGTAGAGAGAACAGGACAGCCCTTCCCTGGCCTCTGGAACTATGAAGGTGGGTAGAGAGAGAACAGGACAGCCCTTCCCTGGCCTCTGGAACTATGAAGGTAGTGAGAACAGGACAGCCCTTCCCTGGCCTCTGGGACTATGAAGGTGAGTAGAGAGAGAACAAGACAGCCCTTCCCTGGCCTCTGGGACTATGAAGGTGAGTAGAGAGAGAACAAGACAGCCCTTCCCTGGCCTCTGGGACTATGAAGGTGAGTAGAGAGAGAACAAGACAGCCCTTCCCTGGCCTCTGGGACTATGAAGGTGAGTAGAGAGAGAACAGGACAGCACTTCCCTGGCCTCTGGGACTATGAAGGTGAGTAGAGAGAGAACAAGACAGCCCTTCCCTGGCCTCTGGGACTATGAAGGTGAGTAGAGAGAGAACAGGACAGCACTTCCCTGGCCTCTGGGACTATGAAGGTGAGTAGAGAGAACAGGACAGCACTTCCCTGGCCTCTGGGACTATAAATGTGGAGAAAGAACAGGACAGCCCTTCCCTGGCCTCTGGGACTATGAAGGTGGGAGAGAGAGAACAGTGGTGGTTTGTTCTGGTCGTGGGGGTAATTGCATAATAATAACTATTACTACCATAATAATTGTGAAGTGAATATTGAATGTATCGTTGATTGCTCATTTTTTATTGTTTGTGGCCGTTTTTTCAGTCAGGCACAACAAGATGATTTTCAATGCGTATAATATAACCCTTTTGATGTTATTTTTCTACAGTGGTTGAGGCGTTCTTTCTGGACAGTACTACTGTGAACTATCTGGAGGTGGAAGTGTGTCCGTAAGTAGAGCCGTTCTCTAAAGGCGTTGATGGTCTGATTGATGGTTCTCCAGTAGCACGATACTGATTATTGCTCTTCTGTTGCAGACATGGACAACACTTGGTGTTACTGCTCTCTGGAAGAGGTCATGCATTCATGGTAAGTGAACACCCTCACATCCTCCCTATGAATGGATGAATGAATGGATGAATGACTGGATGGATGACTGGATGGATGACTGGATGGATGACTGGATGGATGAATGACTGAATGGATGAATGGATGACTGGATGAATGGATGAATGAGTGAATGGATGGATGAATTAATGAATTAATGCATGAATGAATGAATGGATGGATGAATTAATTAATGCATGAATGAACAATGGAAGAGTACAATGTATTACACTCATATCTTATAAATATTTAGTTCTGCCCCAATAGATTTCATCTAGTTATATTCACACAGACTTACCTGTATTTCGTCACTTACCCTAACAGTAATCTAAGGGTCCAACAGATACAGTCGTCAGTTTGGTTTAAAACCAATTTTTTGTTTTTGTTTCCAGCAACAACTGCCTCTGTCGTTCACGGCAACCATCACAGGAAACAGGTGGGAGGGCGAGGCTCTTCTCCCCTGGTGCTACTTCCCCCCCAACGTGAACAAGATGAACTCGTACGCCATCCACGGGTCCGGGGCGGGGCGTACCTACGAGTCCCTCTACCCCGTCCCCCAGGCTGACCTAGTGGAGGGGCAGAAGCCCAACTTGTGAGTCTGTTTATTGCCTTCAGAAAGTATTCACAGCCCAGACCTTTTCCACATTGTGTTGTTGTTACAGCCTGAATGTAAAATGGATGAAATGCTTGCCGTGCTTCTACACCTGCATTGCTTGCTGTTGGTGGGTTTCTGTACAGCACTTTGAGATATCAGCTGATGTACGAAGGGCTATATAAATACATTTCATTTGATTAAATTGTTGTTTTTTTTGTCACTGGCCTACACAGAATACCCCATCATGTCAAAGTGGAATTATGTATTTTTATTTAGGTTTTATTTTTTACTCAGTTGCCCGAGAGGAAGGAAACTGCTCAGGGATTTCACCATGAGGCCAATAGTGACTTTAAAAACAGTTAGTGTTCAATGGCTGGGATAGGAGAAAGTTTTGACTTAAATCTGCTTGAAAGTCTATGGCAAGACCTGAAAATGGTTGTCTAGCAATGATCAACAACCAACTTGATAGAGCTTGAAGAATTTTGAAAAGAATAACGGGCAAATGTTGCACATTTCAGGTGTGCAACATTTTAATATCCACATTAGCATACTACTTAGAAGGCATGCTCAAGGCATAGCTTCATTAAAGTGGTATGCAAGTGTGTGCTGATCAGTAATGGTATTGAAGCCTCCAGTGTTGAACCATCAAATACTGATCAGTAATGGTATTGAGGCCTTACAGTGTTGATCCATCCAATACTGATCAGTAATGTTATTGAGGCCTTACAGTGTTGATCCATCAAATACTGATCAGTAATGGTATTGAGGCCTACAGTGTTGATCCATCTGATCAGTAATGGTATTGAGGCCTACAGTGTTGATCCATCTGATCAGTAATGGTATTGAGGCCTACAGTGTTGACCCATCTGATCATTAATGGTATTGAGGCCTACAGTGTTGATCCATCTGATCATTAATGGTATTGAGGCCTACAGTGTTGATCCATCTGATCATTAATGGTATTGAGGCCTACAGTGTTGACCCATCTGATCAGTGACATGATTATGGTTGTATGCAGTTGTCTCGCGGCTTGCCTTTTACATGTCTGAAAAGGAGGGTCCGTGTCTGTCTGTAGAAAAGGAGGGTCCGTGTCTGTCTGTAGAAAAGGAGGGTTCGTGTCTGTCTGTAGAAAAGGAGGGTTCGTGTCTGTCTGTAGAAAAGGAGGGTCCGTGTTTGTCTGTAGAAAAGGAGGGTTCGTGTCTGTCTGTAGAAAAGGAGGGTTCGTGTCTGTCTGTAGAAAAGGAGGGTCCGTGTTTGTCTGTAGAAAAGGAGGGTTCGTGTCTGTCTGCCTTTCTTTAGTCAGAACACTTCCTTCTTCAGACACACAATGTTCAAGGCTGAAACTCTTCCAGAGCATTTTTCAGGAGAAGACTGCATTGCCGACTCTATACAAACACACACACACACACTGCCAACTCTACTTTTAAAAATATGTTTAGATGACGGAGATAAAGCCTAATCCTCTGCAGCATAACTATTCCGTGTGTGTGTGTGTGTGTGTGTGTGTGTGTGTGTGTGTGTATATGTGTGTGTGTGACAGAGACACCTCTCCACCACTGCATAAGTATTCAGTGCTTAGATGTGTTAGCTGTCAGTGGACAGATTCCAATATTCAGCCCCATGTTTTATTACACTGAGAAAATTAAATGCAAATTCACAGGTTTCTGTGTGCGAGTGCGAGTGTGCGTGCGCGTGTGTCTCGCAAATTCACAGATTGTGTGTGTTACCAAACTGACAGACTGCACTTTTCTCTCTCTCTCTCTCTCTCTCACGACGCAGCCACCTCTTGGAATATTTCCAAGACTTTCGCCTGCAAAGCATCATGGGAGGGGACTGGGTCCAGCCCGAGTCGGATCTCTGGAAGGGAAAGCGATGAGTCAGGAGAACACACACACTGGAACACACACGCGTGATGACAGCTAGTGCGACCAAAGTCACGGAGGAGGAACGATCGATCTTGATTAGTTAATGATGTCAGACTGGATGAAATATGTTACCAGTTTGTCAGATGGTTTTAACACCTCACCTCAAACTGCCTTTTACCAACTGCCAGAGGCCTGGTTCAAAACACCCATGAAGGGGTTTTTATTTTTCTATGAATGAAAGGGAGAATCAAAGTGTATTATATCTGTGCTTTCTGTTTTATAGATTTATGCCTTTTCTCTGAAATGAAAGACCATTGAATTTGATCATTTTCAATGGTACCTCCAATTCATTGTGGGAGTATCATTGTTATTCAATTAGATGAAGGCTCATCATGACAAGTTTACACTTTTGATTCATGGTTTCGTGCAATGCATTGATCATCACGCACCAATATGTCTGTAATTCATGATTGGGACCAATTCTGCTGTGCTGAAGCTGGAGTAAGGCTGTTTTGCTTCAATTATTCCCGAGCAAATGAAAATGGATTGTCTGGCATCCCAAATGGCATCCTATTCCCTGTTTTAGTGCACTACTTTTCAGAAGTAGTTAACTACATAGGGAATAGGGTGCCATTTGGGTTGCCAGACATCGAGATAATTAGTAGTCATTAGATAACGGCCATATGTGCCCTTTTTTTGTAATGATGTTAAATGAGCTCTTGGGTCGTCATTACTTCTGGGATCCATAGAGGACTGTTGGCTTATGGAATGTTAATGTACATAGATGGGCTGCAGCCTATTAAATAAATACATGGAGTAAACGCTGTCCCGTGGAGTTTTGTCATTGATGCGCTTCCCACTGACACGTTCAGACAGCTTGAACACTCCATATGATGTGCATCACATGCACATGCGCTTACACACACACACACACACTTTAATCACAGCTCTCTTATCCAGGGTATTAATCCTCCCACAGTCTCACTAGAGACTCACAAACCATCCGGTCAAATGTTTGTGAGGCTCTCCACCCCTCCAGCAAGTCCTCTGCTCCTTCTCTCCAATCTGCTCCTCTATCCGTCTGCTCCATCACTCTGTTCTATTATTATCCATAAACCTGTAAGTCACCTCAGCAGGGACCTCACGTGTGTATTCATCAAGCCTCTCTTCCTCTCTCTGCCTCTTTCTCTTCCTCACTCACTCTTCCTCTTTTTCTCTGTCTCACTCTTTTACTATCTCTACCCCCTTTCTCTCCCACTCCCTGTTCGGTACTGAGACATGGCCGATTGGTTTTGAAGTCGGGGTGCTAGATGGTTCTTTCACTCTCTCTCCGTCTCTCTCTCTGTCTAGCTCTATTTCTATCTATATCTCTCTCTCTCCCTCTTTCCCTCCATCTCTCCATCTCTCCACAGCTAGTCGAGGCCAGGTCGTGAGTCCTTATTGAGCTCCATCTATTTTAATTGGTAGCTCTTCCCTTTGAAATGCAGGCAGTGATTAGATGGCAGAGATCCTTAAGCCTCCTCGTTATCGCTCATGGTAACACTACGTACGGTCCTCCCCTCACTCCGGGGTGTGTGTGTGTGTGTGTCGGGGTGGAGGCGATGGTTGTAATTCTCCTCACTTGGCACGCTGAAGTTCAGTTTGGCGTTGGTATCGCACGCAAACACACACACTCGACACACTTGTAAAAAAGTAATGTGATTTCCTGATCGGAGATGTGTTCTCTGATAAGATTCAAGAAGGGTTCTTTTTAATTAGACTGAAGAACAGAAGAGAAGAGAAGGAGACATAAGTAGATACACACACACACACACGCTCCACTTCAAAGAGACTGGCTTAACCTGGGAAAGATTGAAAGGGGGCAGACTGTTTTAAACATTCAAGCTCATAAGAGGCTGGTATGTCAGAGTAACTTCTCTTTCTAATCTTCACTCATTTCTTTTGAAGGCAAAAGGGGGGGGTGTCCTTATTTCTTCAAATTGAGAGATTTATGGGTATGAATTGGGACGGCTCAAGTCTTGATGAAAACATTTAAAAGGATCAAATGTAGATATGTGTTATTATTAAAGAGTGGAGTTGATGTAGCAAACACT